>NC_040044.1:23494210-23564226 GCF_003713205.1 Coffea eugenioides | reverse complement strand
AAATAAGTAACTAATTAAAATTGAAAACTCTAGCCATATGGCTTTTAAGTTCATTCACTCCCAATCCAACCACGAGAGATTAAATTTAGATATTCTCAAATGAGATAGACGAGAAAGTAGAACACAGGTATGGCAATACCTCAAGATACTATGGCAATACTTCAAGATACTATGCCACTTATGGAAACATGTTCACTCTTTTCGATCGGTTCACTCTCAGGTCCAAGACTCGAACTCCTCACACCTTGACCTTTGCCATAACAATTTACCTCAAGTGCAATCAAGATACTGACCCTTATTTTAGTGCTCTTCACTTTTTGGTACTCGGGTACAAGAATCCAAAATAAGATAATTCACAACTCAAGTCGACCAGTCCCAAGAGTAAATCACCTATATTAGAGATTCCTACCTGACGTACATATCTATCTTCTTCAAGTATCATGATAAATGTTTTACGCCTATAATAGCCATAATTCATAGTGTATGCTCAAGGAGAGCAACTAGTCCTTTTCACTTATTAGCATAATCGGGACCATAGCATCATTTGGCCCCAAACTCACCTCACGTAGAGATCATGCAAGGCAGCTCTGATACCACTTGTGACACCCCCACCTTCCCCTAGGGCGTACCCAAGGGTTTGGCAGACCGCCTGCCTAGTTGTCGTCAGGACTTACTCACAAATTTCGGAAAATAATAACAATTCCCAAACTCCAATAGTATTAACCGCAAAATGAGCATCAAAACTTCATGGTTAAACATTACAGACCATCCAATGTTCCAAATTATCCCTACTTATAGACATACAATCGAACGAATAAACTCTAAGTCATTTAATCAAATCACTAAGTACAACTAGGATGGCAAGTTACTTAAAACTAGATGTCAACTCTCGAACCGTCTTTTTTTCCCGCTTCCCGTTGCCCATGCCTGCTAAGGAAAACAAACTAAAAGGAATGAGCTAGAAACCCAGTGAGGTTTCAAGTAAACAGGCAAGTAAACTAGCAGGCATGATACCATTAAGTTAAACCCAAATAGAGCAGGACATAATGCATAATAAAGCAGGTAACCAGATAGATCATGCAATGGTATACAGTAAAAAACACGTTCATGGCAAAGGATATAGGCTGCTCTCAGGAGCAGGTTCCACGGCAGCTTGTCCAGGGTCCGTTAACTCTCCGTCAATCATGAAATTATAATGTCCGTAGATCACCACTAAACGTCAATCTCCGTCCATCGATCATCCCCCTACTGGACCCGAATACCAAATAGAAACAGTGGTGCTAATACTCGAGTATACCCAAGCAAGAACAAGTATGGTCAATGAGATAACTCTCCAATTGACTTAATCAAGATAGAGGTATTGAGACAGGAATGAAAGGCAACTCCCACTCGGATTGAGTGTGGTACATGCTGCCACTCAGTATTAGGGTCGATGAGATAACTCTCCAATCGACTTAATCAAGGTAAAAGTATTGAGACGGGATGAGAGGCACTTCCCACTCGGATTGAGTGTGGTACATGCTGCCGCTCAGTACTAGGGTCGATGAGATAACTCTCCAATCGATTTAATCAAGATAAAAGTACTGAGATGGGATGAGAGGCACCTCCCACTCGGATTGAGTGTAGTACATATGCTGCTTAGTACTTACAAGTCAAACACAAGCACAAACACAGGTCAGGCTAATCAAGTTCAAATAAGTACAAGATCATTCAAGAAGGGGATGATGAGTGCGAATAAGGACACACTCGCCTAACTCTGACCAAGTCACAAATAATGCCCAACATGTCACATTTCCAAGCATTTCAAATATTTCAAATCAATATACAGGTCATGCAAATCAAGTTACTTATACATGCATAAATAAGATATCAAGTGTTTAGTTGAATTAGGTCAAGTGCGATAAAGTACACACTCGCCTATGAAATGTCAAATCAAGTGTCTAGCAAATTTCTAGCAACAATTGTGAGGACCCGAAATTTTCTTTTACTGGCTTATCTATTTATTTATTTATTCATTTGCCTCAATTAAGTATTTCATTCATTTTAATTGCATCTGCATTGTACATTGTCTCATTTTATTTTATTTTTTAAAAAAACACGTTTGCTGTTAAATTTAATTTTTCTGTTGCCCAATTTGTGAAAATTTGAGAAAGCACGCTTTTCGAGATAATATTTGATCTGAGAGTGTAGTGGTCTTAGAGAGTTAAGGATGATCAATTGTAAACTAAGAAAACTTAATTGGAGGATTAGAGGTGAGTGATTTGAGTTAAGCTCAATTAGGATCATTAATGAACCACTATTCAAATATTGACTTTTGCACCATAAAAGTTGGCTTTATATCACTTCACTCTTTCATCATTTCACTTCACAAAAATCACACAACACACACTCTCTCTTCCTCTCCATTGGCCGAACCTCCCCTCTCCCTTGGCCAAGAAAAAACTTCACCTTCTTCCTCTCAATCTTGCTCACTAATCTTGGACGAAAATGGTGCTAAAAATTTTTGATTTTAGTGACCTTCTTTGTAGCTTAAAATCTTAGCCAAAAACTGGTTTTTGGTGAAGCCTCTTTGGCCGAGAGTTAAAGCTGAAAACTTTCAGTTTTTGAGCCATTATTTTGGTTGAAAGTGATAGCTAAAATTTCAGGTTTTAAAGTCTACTATTGGCCGAGACTTTGAGAACAAAATTTCAGGTTTTAGAGCTTCATTTTAACTCCAACCATGTACTAAAAGTTTTTGTTTTAAAAGCCCCAATTTAGCTCCAACTTGGAGCTCAAAAAAAATTCTGGTTTTGAGGCCATACTCATGGCCGAAAGTTGAGCAGAAAATTTCTGTTTTTGGAGCCTCTTCTTGAACTAAAATCTTGCTAAAACGATGGCCTTAGATGCATCTTGATTGGAGCAATTAAGTTGGCTTTAAATGAAAGGAAAAGAGAAAGGTTTCACAAGTAGGTTTGCTGGAATTTTTGTGTTTCAGGTTTCAAAAACCAGTTTTCGAAAAACTGTTGTATCTTGGTGTAGAAAAATTCAAATTGAGTTCTATTTCTTACGTTTGAAACTAGACTTGAAGTTCTTTCAGTAGTACAAATTTTAGGTGCTAGTTCAATTCCTATGAATTTTGATAAATTTTTAAAATTCACTAAAATTCAAGACTGTTTTGCCCTATTTTTACTGTAGAAGCAATTTGGATCTAAAATTTGACTGATTTCTGATTTGAATCTTGTAGAAGTGTCTTCTAGAGAATTTTAGTTCATTGAATCTATTTTCCAACGGTATAAGATTTATGATTTTTGAACTTATGAAACTCAAGTTGTGATTTTTCAGAAAACACTACAAAAACTGAAATTTTCCTTATAAAGTGACAAAAGCTCAAAAGTGGCTTGGAAACATTTTCTGGGTTTCAAGCCTAAGCTTTTTGTGAGAACCCGTATTTCCCTAATATTTTCCTAGGGTTTTTCCCCTTAATTGCATGTTTTCTTCATTTTCTGGCTTAGGAAAATTTTCTTGGTGGATTTTATGAGTAATTCTAGTTTTTAGATGATTTTTCTAGCATTGGGTAGTTTTTGAAAAATTACGGATATATTATGGACGTGGGCCCCACTAGTGCGATAAGTTCGGAAAAATTCGGCCAATAAGGTTAAGTTTCGGATACTGGGTGAAATTTATCGGGTGTTAAGAGATAAGTGGAGGATGAGATGTGATTGATGTGAGAGGAAACAAAAGGATAGAAATGCATTTAATGAAGTGACACGTGTCACTTTGTGAGTGGTTGAAGCCTAAGACACTATTCACCCTTTTTGACTTTTTGCCATTGAGTTAACTATCTCAAAAAAAAAATCACTAAAAAAAAATCACTAAAATTCACTCTTTTCTTCTCCTCCATGGCCGGTTCTCTCTTGAGCAAAGAAGAAAGAAACTCTTCAACATTTTAGCTTCCATTTAGCTCAATCTTCCAAAAACAATCACATAAACTAGTTTCTACTCCATAAAATCCCTCCATTAGGTGCTAGTAAGTTGTTTGGTGAAGTTTTTAAGAAAGCTAAGGTGTTCTACAACTCCTTCTCTCTTGTTTACTAGGTAAGTGGTGATTACACTTCCTCCTACACTTAATGATGCTTAATTTGTGCCTAGTGGTGGCTAAAGTGCTGAAATTTGTGGTTTGTTTCTTGATTTGAGATGAATTGGTGAAGTTTTTATTTTATTGAGGAATTTTCTGGTTTAATGTGATCATGATGTTGTGGTTATTTATGATGGTTGGTAATGAGGGGTTATGACTCTAGTGGATGTAAATGATTGGTAATTGCAATCAATTTTGGGTTTGGAAGGAATTTGAGGAAGTTAGGGTTTCATAACCCCCTTTCTGTCCGGTTTTGGGATCATATGGTTAGAGGCCGGATTGGCCTTTTCTTAAAACATGAAAGTTGTAGGTATTGATGTCTTTGAGGTGCCTGTAAAATTTCAGGTCATTTGGAGTAGTGTAGAGTGAGAAATGTCGATTTTACTGTTGCTGTTCTGGGTTGATCAGAATGTGCGAACTGCGTCTGAAATTGGCTGGTTTGACTGGAATTGCTTTGGATTTGATTGTTGGTGTCTTCTGATGAAATGTAGCTTGATGTCTTAGGTACCGTATTCCTTTGGAATCAATGCATTTGGACTTGTGTAGACTGAGTTGGACTAATTACAGCATAGTGTGATTTGTAAACCTGCAATTTCGGTTCTGGTTTGGTATTCTGCATATTTGACCTAGTTGTGCTAGGATTTGGACTGAGTGGCCTTCTACATTGTTGTAGCCCTGTCTTTTAGCTTCGAGATGGTGGGTCTTACACCCTCATCCGATAAGCGTAGCGCCTTTTGTTCCATTACCGCAAAAGGAGGACGAAAACTATTTTTTGTTAAGGTCGAGTTAGTGCATTGCTGAAATTTCTGGTTTGCTATAATGCTTATATATGCATATGAAACCCTATTGGGGTTTCGATTGGCATGGCTTTATGACTCGTTATCGAGTCTCAT
Organism: Coffea eugenioides; assembly: GCF_003713205.1. Lineage (NCBI taxonomy): Eukaryota > Viridiplantae > Streptophyta > Magnoliopsida > Gentianales > Rubiaceae > Coffea > Coffea eugenioides. Next base: position 23,559,219 of record NC_040044.1, on the reverse strand, counting down.
GGTATTTGTTTACGTGTTTTAGGGCGTGACGTTAGTGCACGACGTACTTTGGACGACGGTGCATGAAACCTCACCTACGTGAGTGGTGAGTATACTACTCACTTGAATGTTTATAATGTGGCTTTGCTATATGTGATTGTGATGCCTTGAAGGCTTGTTTGGCTATTGGAAATGTTTAGGGTGAGGGTGTACTTGACTGCCCTCATTCCTTTTATTCCTGTGAATGACTGTTTACCGTTTCACTGTATTACTGTACTTGCTATAATAGGTGTACTTGGCTATTGGATTCCATTCATGGGATATTGTTTGGGTGTCAGTTGGACGAGTATCCAACGGCCCTACTGTACTACTGAGCTCGACCCCGTTGGTAGTCAATTGAATCGAGCCAGCGAGGGCTTGGTCCTGAAAATTGACTAGCCACGGGGACTGAAATGGGAATCTTGTGGTAATGAGACCCTTGGTTCCGGTGTACTCGAGTATCACCTAAAGCTACTGCTTGGAGTGCGGGCCCGGTTGGGGTATGTTGGGTGGACGGAATGGAAGTGAAGTGAGGTCTACGGTTTGGTACTTTTAACATTGACGGAGGGTCAATGAAGTTGGATCAAGAATGTAAGCGTGGAAATGGGCTCTTGAGAGCCATCCGTATCCTTTTACCGATTTGTTTGCTTCTTATTTGCATACTTGAAATGAACGGTTATGCTTATGTGATCGTAGATGCTTATGTGGTAGTAACTGACTGAGCTTTAGCTCACTCCGTTCCATTTGTTTTCCTTACAGGAAAATGATCACTTTTGGAAGATCATACTTGTTGGTTGCCAAATTGAGCCATGTATATGTCTATTTTGAATAGCTCTTTGCATGAAACCTAATGTGTATTGGGTTCATCTTTTGATTGGCAAATCGAACTTTGTATGCCTATGATGAATAGTTTTTGACATGCCGATTTGGTTGTAAATGTTGAATTGAAATGTATTAATGTTTGGTGGGATTTCGGATTCTACTATTCCAGGCATTATTCATCATTTTCGTTTTTTTTTATTATTTTGTTATTTTGGTTCTTGTGGCTTGTTCGAGCGCGCTTTTACTTTCCCGAAACGTGTTCGGTCGCGTGTTACTGCTCGTTAGTCCTGACGAGAGCTGGGCAGGCAGTCCGCTAACCCCTTTGGTTCGCCTTAGGGGAAGGTGGGGCTGTCACAGGTGGTATCAGAGCCTAGGTTTGAATTAGCCTGGGTGTTATAGGAATGCTTGATTTGAGGATTTGATGTTTATGGCCTTTAAGCTTATATTTATGGTTAATTGTTCTTGTGGTGTAGGATGGCCGGACAGGGTGACCCTAGTGCTAGTCCTTCGGGAGTGAGACCTCGCAGAGCACTCCCCGTGATCCCATATCAGATACGGCCGGGAGGGGCCGTTATTCGTTGGAGCCCGTCTAACCGTCTTCGACGGTGCGCGTGTAAAGAGAAGTATGCCTATCCGAACGATCTCGTGTTTGCTCTGGACAAGGAGCGTAAGGTGTTGGCTAGAGAGAATGCTCGACTTGAGGTTGAGGCGATCCAGGATAGGGCGACCAACGAGAAGCAAGCTGCACGTATTAAAGAGCTAGAATACGACGTGCTTGAGGTCGAGGATAGGGTTGACGACCTCTGCGCTCAACTGAGGGAGGCACGAGAGCGCGAGATTAAGCGAGCTCGTAAGGTCAGGGGTCGCGCTGAGTCGATCCTTAATCTTTGTGACGACGGCCTTGAGGAGTATAGCGATGAGGCTTCGTGTGCGGGGGCCGAGGCTGGGGAGGAGTCTACCCCGTCGCCTGGGTCCCAGACCCCGGCAACTGACTAGGCCTTGACTTCTAGGCTTCTTTTGGGATAGTTTGGTGGTTTTTGTATGTACATAGGGATAGGGATAGAGCCTTAGCTAATCGTTTTGGTTGTTGGATTAGCTACGTGTAAATTTCTTTTGATAAGGCCAATCCTCGGGGGATCGTTTATGTTTGTTTCTGACTTGCCTGTACTTGACTCGACTGATTGTATATATGTGTGTGGCTTGATCTTGCTTGGCTTGTATATATATGTTTGTGATCATGTTTGCAATGTATCAATATGTGTTATTGTGCAAGTTTCGCGTGTTACTTACATGCATTGTTACTACTTTGGTTTAGTACTCTTGCCTAGACCAAGTAAAACTTATGGAAGGTACTCGGAGTGGTCGGGGACGTGGGCGCGGAACTAGACAACCCACACCGGTTAGGGGTACGGGGGAAACCTCGACTGGACCCGATCCTGAACCCCAAGCCGACCCTAATGTGCAGATAGCTGCTGCTATGCAGCAAATGACAAACCTGCTAGCACAAGTAGTGCAGCAACAAGCCCAGAACCCAAACCCTAACCCTGGAAACCCCGGAAACCCTGGCCATCATGTCGAGAGCGAAGATAGAGCTCTCGAACGCTTCCAAAAGTTTGCTCCGCCGAAGTTTGTTAGGGGACCCGACCCGGACGTTGTCGAGAGATGGCTTGAAAAGATGGTTGATATATTCGCAGCCCTACACTACCCTGACGAACGGCAGGTGACGTTTGCCGTGTTCCAGCTTGAGGGGGCGGCCCGTTCCTGGTGGAACTTGATCCGACAGAAATGGGAACGGGAGCAGACGCCCAGGACTTGGGTGAACTTTATTCGAGAGTTTAATGCGAAGTTCTTCCCTCCTCTAGTCCAAGAGAGGAAGGAGGACGAGTTTATTAGGCTCCGCCAAGGGACTCAAACTGTGACGGAATATGAGAGTCAATTCACCGGCCTGTCCAAGTTTACGCCTGAATTAATCATGACTGAGCAACGACGGATTAGGCGCTTTATTCAGGGTTTGAATGTTGAGATTCAGAAAGACCTCGCGGTGGCTCAAATCACTGCGTTTAGCGAGGTTGTAGAAAAGGACCAACGGGTTGAAAGTGCACGGTTGCAAGTCCGGAACTTCCAGGCGAAGAAGTGTGGCTTTCCTGGGAGTAGTTCTGGACAGGGTGAGAAAGCACTCCTGCTAAATTTGGACGAGGAACGGGAGGTGGTCGACAATCTGGTTCAGGTAGAGGGACTCCATTCAGGGGTGGCCAAGCTGGGCGAGGACCAAGGGGAAATGCTCAGAGTGGCTCGGCTTCAGCACCTCGCGGTCCCTGCGGGCATTGCGGGAAGCCAAACCACACCGAAGACAACTGCTGGAGGAAACAGGGTAAATGTCTGCGATGTGGAAGCGCGGACCACCAATTGGCTACTTGCCCGGTCCTGAAACAAGATGGAAAGGGAAGCCAACCCCCGCCGAGGACCAATACTGGACCAGCGAAGGGAGATGGGTCCAAACCTAAAGTGCCAGCTAGGGTGTACTCCTTAGAGCCCCATCAGGTCCCAGAGTCTTCAGAGGTCGTAGAAGGTACGATCCCTATTTTCCACCGCTTTGCCAAAGTTTTAATTGATCCTGGTGCCACTCATTCGTTTGTTAACCCTGATTTCATGTGTGGCATCGATATAAAACCTGCTAGTTTACCATATGACCTAGAAGTTAGTACACCCACGGGAAATCAACGTTTGGTGACTAGTATGGTTTATAGGGATTGTGATGTATGGGTAGGTGAAAAGAGATTCTTAGGAGACCTGATAAGCTTGTCCATTAAGGGGTACGGCGTGATTCTGGGTATGGACTGGCTAGCCAAATATAACGCTCAACTAGATTGTAAAACGAAGGTGGTCGAATTTCGCATTCCTGGCGAGGCAACCTTAAGGTTGGATATAAGGGGTAGGTTAGCCTCATCTGCTTTAATTTCGGGCATTCGAGCTAGGAAACTGATAAGTAGAGGGGCGCAAGGATTTTTGGCCTTTTTGATTAACACCCGTACGGATAAGTTAAAGTGGAAGACGTGGCCGTAGTGAGGGAATTTCCGGATGTATTTCCTGATGAGTTAGTAGCTTTACCTCCAGAACGGGAGATAGAATTCCAAATAGATCTGTTACCTGGAACCTCACCTATCTCAAAAACCCCTTACCGAATGGCGCCTGCAGAACTTAAGGAGCTTAAGTTGCAATTACAAGATCTTTTGGAGCGGGGATTCATTCATGAGAGTGGGTCTCCTTGGGGAGCTCCTGTCCTATTTGTGAAGAAAAAGGACGGAACCTTGAGGATGTGTATTGACTACCGGGGCCTGAACAATGTTACGATCAAGAATAAATATCCACTGCCCACATCGACGAGTTGTTCGACCAGCTGCAAGGAGCAGTGGTCTTCTCCAAGTTGGACCTCCGACAAGGATATTATCAGTTGTTGATTAGAAAGGAGGATATACCGAAAACTGCTTTCAACTCGAGATATGGGCATTACGAGTTCGCCGTTATGCCCTTTGGACTGACCAATGCTCCCGCCGCCTTTATGGACCTAATGCATAGGGTTTTCAAACCCTATCTAGACCGATTTGTCGTTGTGTTCATTGATGACATTTTGGTCTACTCTAAGACACGCGAGGAGCATGAGGAGCATTTGAGAGTGGTGTTGCAGACGTTAAGGGAACATCAGTTGTACGCCAAGTTTAGTAAATGCGAGTTTTGGTTGGAGAATGTAGCATTCCTAGGGCACGTAATCTCCCACGAAGGTATTTCGGTGGACCCGACAAAGGTAGAGGCCGTGACAAATTGGAAGAGACCAGAAAATCCCACGGAAATTCGTAGCTTTCTAGGGCTAGCTGGGTACTACCGACGTTTCATTAAAGATTTCTCCAAACTAGCAGGACCTTTAACTGACCTGACAAAGAAGCATGGTCGATTTATTTGGAACGCCCGATGCGAAACAAGTTTTCAGGAATTAAAGAGAAGATTGACCACGGCTCCAGTACTGGTCTTGCCAAATGGAGTGGACGGGTTCGCGGTGTATGCAGATGCGTCGCGAGAAGGCCTAGGGTGTGTTTTGATGCAGAACCGTAATGTAATTTCTTTTGCCTCTAGGAAGTTGAAGCTTCACGAGCAGAATTACCCGACCCACGATCTGGAACTAGCCGCGGTTGTATTTGCTCTGAAAAAGTGGAGGCATTACCTATATGGGGTGACCTTTGAAGTGTACTCGGATCATAAGAGTCTTAGGTACCTTTTCTCCCAGAAGGAACTGAACATGAGGCAACGACGATGGATGGAATTTTTGGAAGATTACGACTGCACAATCAACTACCATCCGGGAAAGGCAAATGTGGTAGCCGATGCCTTGAGTCGTAAGGTGCAAGTAGCAGGGTTGATGATTAAAGAGTGGGATTTATTAGAATCCGTATGTGAGTGGAGACCCTGTCTTGGGAGCCATAAGGTGCTATTTAGCAATGTTAGGGTGACCTCCACTCTACTGGAACGCATTAAAGAGGCACAAAACGAAGATTTGATGGTACGGAAGTGGAGAGAGAAAGTGGAGAAGGGAGAAACAACGGACTTCAATTTGAGTCCTGAGGGCATTTTGAAATATCGAAACCGAATAGTGGTACCGAAGGAGGAATCGTTGAAAATGAAATTCTGGAGGAAGCCCATCGGTCCAAGTATACAATCCATCCGGGCAGCAGCAAGATGTATCAGGACCTGAAAGGAACCTATTGGTGGGACAATATGAAGAGGGAAATCGCTCAGTACGTGCAAAAATGTCTCATTTGCCAGCAGGTGAAAGCAGAGCATCAAAAACCATCGGGTCTGTTACAACCCTTGGAGATACCCGAGTGGAAGTGGGAAAATATCACAATGGACTTCGTTTCCGGTTTACCGAGGACGCAAAGAGGACACGATGCCGTTTGGGTGATCGTTGATCGCTTAACCAAGTCGGCCCATTTCTTGCCGGTGAACATGAAGTATTCCATGGACAAGTTGGCCCGACTGTACATGGACGAGATAGTAAGGCTACATGGTGTTCCTGTGAGCATCGTCTCTGATCGGGATCCACGGTTCGTATCTCGATTTTGGCAGAAGTTTCAAGAAACCCTGGGGACTAAACTCAATTTGAGCACGACCTATCACCCTCAGACGGATGGACAGTCAGAGCGGACAATTCAAACTCTCGAGGACATGCTACGAACTTGCATTCTGGATTTCGGAGGCAACTGGGGTCAACACATGACCTTGGTAGAGTTTGCGTACAACAATAGCTTCCATTCGTCGATTCAGATGGCTCCCTACGAAGCTCTCTACGGACGCAAATGCCGCTCGCCGATTTACTGGGATGAAGTTGGTGAAAAGAAAGCACTAGACCCGGCAACTATTCCATGGGTGGAAGAGGCTCAAGAGAAGGTCAAGTTGATACGGCAACGACTTCAAACAGTTCAAAGCCGACAAAAGAGCTACGCGGATAACCGAAGAAAGGACTTGGAGTTTGAAGTTGGAGACCATGTGTTCCTCAAAATCACACCCTTACGAAGTATTACAGCGGGCAAAGGAAAGAAGCTCCAACCGCGGTACGTCGGACCCTACAAGATCCTCCAGAGGGTAGGAGCGGTCGCGTATCGATTAGAACTGCCTTCCAGTCTCTCTCGAATTCACGATGTGTTCCACGTCTCGATGCTAAAGAAGTATCATCCCGACCCATCCCATGTATTACAACCGGAGGAGATTGAAGTAGACGAATCGCTTGCTTACGAAGAGAAACCTGTCCAAGTGCTTGACCGGAAAGTCAAAGAGCTTAGAACCAAGCAGATTCCGTTAGTAAAAGTGCTATGGAGAAACCATGGGATAGAGGAAGCTACCTGGGAAGTGGAAGAGGAAATGCGGAAGAAGTATCCAAACCTTTTGGGGAGTTAAGGTGAGAAATTTCGAGGACGAAATTCTTTTAAGGGGGAGAGAGTGTGAGAACCCGCAATTTCCCTAATAATTTTCCTAGGGTTTTTCCCCTTTAATTGCATGTTTTCTGCATTTTCTGGCTTAGGAAAATTTTCTTGGTGGATTTTATGAGTAATTATAGTTTTTAGATGATTTTTCTAGCATTGGGTAGTTTTTGAAAAATTAAGGATATATAATGGACGTGGGCCCCACTAGTGCGAAAAGTTCGGAAAAATTCGGCCAATAAGGTTAAGTTTCGGATACTGAGTGAAATTTATCGGGTGTTAAGAGATAAGAAGAGGAGGTGATTTGATTGATGTGAGAAGGAACCAAGTGATAAAGATGCATTTATGAAGTGCCAAGTGTCACTATATCCTTGGTTGGACTTTGTTGGACACTATTCACCCTTTTCGACTTTTTACCATTGAGTTAAATATCTCAAAAAAATCACTAAAATTCACTCTTTTCTTCTCCTCCACGGCCGGTTCTCTCTTGAGCAAAGAAGAAAGAAACTCTTCAACATTTTAGCTTCCATTTAGCTCAATCTTCCAAAAACAATCACATAAACTAGTTTCTACTCCATAAAATCCCTCCATTAGGTGCTAGTAAGTTGTTTGGTGAAGTTTTTAAGGAAGCTAAAGTGTTTTACAACTCCTTTTCTCTTGTTTACTAGGTAAGTGGTGATTGAACTTCCTCCTACACCTAATGATGCTTAATTTGTGCCTAGTGGTGGCTAAAGTGCTGAAATTTGTGATTTATTTCTTGCTTTTGGATGAAATGATGAAGTTTTCAATTTATTGAGGAATTTTCTGGTTTAATATGAATGTGATGTTGTGGATATCTTTGATGATGGGAATTGATGGTTAATGACTCTAGTAGGTGTAAATGATTGGTAATTGCAACCAATTTTGGGTTTGGAAGGAAATGTGAAAAGTTAGGGTTTCATAACCCCCTTTCTGTCCGGTTTTGGGATCATATGGTTAGAGGCCGAATTGGCCTTTTCTTAAAACATGAAAGTTGTAGGTATTGATGTGTTTGAGGTGCCTGTAAAATTTCAGGTCATTTGGAGTAGTGTAGAGTGAGAAATGTCGATTTTACTGTTGCTGTTCTGGGTTGATCAGAATGTACGAACTGCGTCTGAAATTGGCTGGTTTGACTGGAATTGCTTTGGATTTGATTGTTGGTGTCTTCTGATGAAATGTAGCTTGATGTCTTAGCTACCGTATGCCTTTGGAATCAATGCATTTGGACTTGTGTAGACTGAGTTGGACTAATTACAGCATAGTGTGATTTGTAAACCTGCAATTTCGGTTCTGGTTTGGTATTCTGCATATTTGACCTAGTTGTGCTAGGATTTGGACTGAGTGGCCTTCTACATTGTTGTAGCCCTGTCTTTTAGCTTCGAGATGGTGGGTCTTACACCCTCATCCGATAAGCATAGCGCCTTTTGTGCCATTACCGCAAAAGGAGGACGAAAACTGTTTTTTGTTAAGGTCGAGTTAGTGCATTGCTGAAATTTCGGGTTTGCTATAATGCTTATATATGCATATGAAACCCTATTGGGGTTGCGATTGGCATGGCTTTATGACTCGTTATCGAGTCTCATGGTATTTGTTTACGTGTTTTAGGGCGTGACGTTAGTGCACGACGTACTTTGGACGACGGTGCATGAAACCTCACCTACGTGAGTGGTGAGTATACTACTCACTTGAATGTTTATAATGTGGCTTTGCTATATGTGATTGTGATTCCTTGAAGGCTTGTTTGGCTATTGGAAATGTTTAGGGTGAGGGTGTACTTGACTGCCCTCATTCCTTTTATTCCTGTGAATGACTGTTTACCGTTTCACTGTATTACTGTACTTGCTATATGAGTTATTGGATTCCATTCATGGGATATTGTTTGGGTGTTGGTTGGACGAGTATCCAACGGCCCTACTGTACTACTGAGCTCGACCCCGTTGGTAGTCAATTGAATCGAGCCAGCGAGGGCTTGGTCCTGAAAATTGACTAGCCACGGGGACTGAAATGGGAATCTTGTGGTAATGAGACCCTTGGTTCCGGTGTACTCGAGTATCACCTAAAGCTACTGCTTGGAGTGCGGGCCCGGTTGGGGTATGTTGGGTGGACGGAATGGAAGTGAAGTGAGGTCTACGGTTTGGTACTTTTAACATTGACGGAGGGTCAATGAAGTTGGATCAAGAATATAAGCGTGGAAATGGGCTCTTGAGAGCCATCCGTATCCTTTTACCGATTTGTTTGCTTCTTATTTGCATACTTGAAATGAACGGTTATGCTTATGTGATCGTAGATGCTTATGTGGTAGTAACTCACTGAGCTTTAGCTCACTCCGTTCCATTTGTTTTCCTTACAGGAAAATGATCACTTTTAGAAGATCATACTTGTTGGTTGCCAAATTGAGCCATGTATATGTCTATTTTGAATAGCTCTTTGCATGAAACCCTAATGTGTATTGGGTTCATCTTTTGATTGGCAAATCGAACTTTGTATGCCTATGATGAATAGTTTTTGACATGCCGATTTGGTTGTAAATGTTGAATTGAAATGTATTAATGTTTGGTGGGATTTCGGATTCTACTATTCCAGGTACTATTCATCATTTTCGTTTTTTTTTATTATTTTGTTATTTTGGTTCTTGTGGCTTGTTCGAGCGCGCTTTTACTTTCCCGAAACGTGTTAGGTCGCGTGTTACTGCTCGTTAGTCCTGGCGAGAGCTGGGCAGGCAGTCCGCTAACCCCTTTGGTTCGCCTTAGGGGAAGGTGGGGCTGTCACACAATCGGTAGCGCGTGACACCCGTCGGTCCGAGCCGATTTTCCTTGAATCGCGTATACTAGAGTTTTAACTTATAATTCACTAACATATTATTATCACCTCCAATCACACACTTAGTATCATCTAAAACTCACTCTTAATCACCAAATTTGATCCACACTCCGCACCGATTAGTCACACAACGAAAAGGCATAAAAACCCTAATTCGCACTAACTTGAAAACGGAAAGGAAAAACCCTTAATTCTATGTTCATTTACATTTATTATGGGGAGATTGGGTAGTAGGGCTATTATAAAATAATAATTTCCAAATAAAAGGGAATTTTTAAGAAAAATATAAGGAATTTGCAAGTCCTCACACTCTCTCCCCCTTAAAGAAATTTCGTCCTCGAAATTTTCTTACCATCAGGACTATAAAACCCTAAGTTAAATGGCAGATCGTACCTTCTACGTTCTCTTCCCCCTTCGATGGTCCGGGTTGGTCTTGGTCGCTTGCCGGGTCCCTTTCTTGTCCCGTAATAGGACCGGACAATGAACAATCCATTGCTTGGTGAGACTTTCTCGACATGTACTACAACAGGAACCCTAGCCCGACTATTACTCGATTCGTCCATGATAACACTCCTGAATGATAACACTCCTGGGTATTTAGGTACAAGAATTCACAATAAGGTAATTCACAACTCGAGCCGGCCGGTCCCAAGAGTAAATCACCCGTATTAAAGATTCCTACCCAGCATACATCTCTAAGGTCCTCAACAATAGGTCTTTGTTTCACACTTAGTAAGTCAATCCCCACAGTCTGAGAACCCTCTCCCGGCACGAGCTCAATAGGAGCTCCGATACCATCTGTGACGCCCCCACTTCTCCCAAGGGCGAACCCGAGAGTATCGGCGGGACGCCTGCCTAGCTCTCGCCAGGACTCAGTCACTCGTATCTCTAGAAAATAACTTACATCCATAGAAAAGTAAATAACACGGCAATTCAAGTTTATAATATACATTAATGCCCAAACCAAGATACAAAATTTCTATACACCAAAATACTTCATAGCGGTTACACTTCAAGTACAAATCACCCTAGTCGGGATATAGCGCGAGTACAAATTCAAAATTCAAAATAACTAGACTACGCTAGTCTGTACACGCCTCACGCCTCGCTCGAACCCCCTATAAGGAAAACAAATGGCGTGGAATGAGCTAAAAGCCCAGTGAGGTTCCAGACACATAAACAAACAATGAGTTCAATACATTAACCATCGATAGCAAGTAATTCCAGAAACATGACAATATAAAGCAATAATAACATTCATTAAAAGGATACGTGCTCACATGGAGCCATTCATTCATTCATTCATTCTCCTTTCATTTCCTTATTTCTCCATTCGTTTGAAAATACATTTTGATAAGTAAAACCCTTCATTTACATTGACATTCGTTCATTCATTTCATTTCACCCCCTCCTGCATGTTGGCCAGGCTCCACCAGACTACAAGGTAATACCCGAGTATACCAAACGTTCACCCAGGGTCACCAAATCGCCCGACCGAGTCCACTTCTGGCTCGAGTTGACTGGCAACAAAGGGCAAGGGCCCAGTTCAGCCAAATGGCTTACATTCATGCGCAACTAGCATTTAATTATTTAATCAGTGAAAATTTCACATTCATTTAGGTCGAGTGCGATAAAGTACACGCTGGCCTAGAAAACTCATTTTAAGCAATCATTGAAAACATTTAACATGTTGTCATTCGTTCATAACAAGTCATATAATCAAGAACAAGCCACATAGTCAATGAAAATATAACAAACAAGGAATACTCACCTATTTACGCAAAATAATGTCCAAAATATCCTTCCAAATAACACCCTCAATCACCAAGGAAACCTAATATAATCAAAAGAACACATTATGCTTTAACCATCAAAGATGTAAGTGATTCAAAGAAAATTTGAATACGTACTAGTATAAAGTATCAATATGATTTTGGTACTGAAAACAGTACATTTAAACCAAAGGACATAAGCGAAATATTTGTAAACCTTATGCTTACTTGTAAAACTTTTAAAATCGCTATTTGAGTCGAAGTGGCAAAGAAAACGTATTTCTAGTAGTCGTAAATTTCATTTTTCCAAGGGTACAAGTTTTTGCCGAATTCTAACTTATATACCTCAATAAAAGAAGACATAAATACCCTAGACGGTTCACGTGGTATTCGCTCTCAAGCCTTACTCAAGTCGCAAGTATATCGACCTAGTTCTCGAGCGTAAATTTGGGCAGCACGCCCTTTGTATTTACCTATTTTCCAGCCATTTATGGCTTCATTCTTTTCCTCAATCAATCCTCAATCAATCCCAAAGTCATACAAAAAATCATCTCATTTCAATAGCCATTCCATAGGCTCAAAGTCATACAAGTACAAAATCAAGCTAGGAGCATGTGCGGAAATGAAGGTTGAGTCAAGAAACAAAAGACAGATTTGATGTTGTTTTGCGTAACGGACACAACTGAGGTTACGCTTATCGGATTGAGATGAAATTTATACTGTTTCGAAGCTAAGATAGAGGGCTACAATTGTGATGAAGACCACCTAGTCCAGTTCGTAGTGTGTCTAGGTAAAAATTTTGAATTACAAAACCAGAAGCGCACAAACGGGTCAGTTAACCGCGCTATGTTTAAATAACAATAACTCAGGCTACCAAAGTCCAAACGAGGTGATTCTAGAGGCGTTGGAAAGCTAATACATAGCACTACAACTTTCATGTTTTGGATAAATGCTAGTTCAGTATGTATCAAGGTGAAAAGGCACGATCAGATTGATGAAATGTCAAAACTGTCCATTGGACTAAACCTATGGTAGTCAGGGTATTTATGTCTTTTTACAGGTTACATTGCTCGGATTGAGTTGCAAATTTACAGAAACCTATAAAACATTATTCTGTACAACTGTTGTGTTTTGTGCTAAGCCTAATTAGGCCTCTAACATGGTGAAAAAGTGCCAGTCAGAACAGGGGAGGTGCAAAACCGAAAATCTGGAATTTATGCCTACAAGTGCTAATCTTCATAATTCTAGCTTAAAACACTACCTCACCTCCTTATCTACACTTATTCCCATCATAATCCATCTAAACAAGAAGAAATATGGCTGATCAATACAAACCCTAACTCACCAATTCTCCCAAAATCACCACAACTACTCCCACAGCTACCAATTGAACCAAATCATGAGTTATATAACAACTTAAACAAAAGATAAGGGACAGCCAATATACCTCAAGAACAAGCTTTCAAAGGATATCCTCAACCTCTCTTTGAAATTTTTGGTTGCTTAAGCTTCCCAAGCTCTCAAACTATTGATTAATCGGTTTAGATTTCTTGTTTTCTCACTTAAGTAGATCAAACTCAAGATGAAATGGAGTTTCTTCCCCTTGCTTTTCTCTCTCTCTCTCTCTCGGCCAAGACAAGCAGAAAATGATGAAGAAATGGAGCCAAATGAAGATAAGAAGGCAAGACAATTAGTTTGGTCAAAGGCCCTTAGATGGCCAACAAGTGTCTCCACCAAATTCCACTCATTTTTCCTTTTTTTTTCTCTCTCTCTTGGTCAAGAATTTTGGCTGCCTTGAAGGGCATTTTGGGGTGATTTTTGTTGATATCAAAGTAAGGAGATGAAGGTAATAAAGTAGTGTTCAAGTGGTGTGTTCAATCGGTAGCGCGCGACACCCGTCGGTCCGAGCCGATTTTCCTTAAATCGCGTATACTGGAGTTTTAACTTTTAATTCAATAACTTATTATTATCACCTCTAATCACACACTTAATATCATCTAAAACACACTCTTAATCACCAAATTTGATCCACACTCCGCACCGATTAGTCACACAACGAAAAGGCGTAAAAACCCTATTTCGTACTAACTCAAAAACGGAAAGGAAAAACCCTTAATTCTATGTTCATTTACATTTATTATGGGGTGATTGGGTAATGGGGCTACTATAAAATAATAATTTCCAAATAAAAGGGAATTTTTAAGAAAAATATAAGGAATTTGCAAGTCCTCACACAGTTCGTAGTGTATCTAGGTTAAAATTTCGAATTACAGAACCAGAATCTCACAAACGGGTCAGTTAACTGTGCTATGTTTAAACGATAATAACTTAGGCTACTACAGTCCAATCGAGATGATTCAAGGGGCGTTGGAAAGGTAAGACATAGCACTACAACTTTCATGTTTTATCCAAATGCTAATTCAGTACGCATCAGGGTGAATAGACGTGGTCAAATTGGTGAAGTGTCAAAACTGTCCCTAAAGTTCTACCTATGGCAGTCAGGGGTATTTTTGTCTTTTTGCATGCTAAGCACTCGGATTGAGCTGAAATTTTATAGGCAGTTATAAAACATCATTCTCTATAGCTTTCATGTTTTATGCTAAGTCTAATTCGGCCTCCAACCTAGCTAAACAGAACCGGTCAGAACAGGGGAGGTGAAAAACTGAAATCTGGAATTTGGGGTTTCAAAGGGAAATCTCTTCATTTCTTGCTTAAATCACTACCACAACCTCTTATACAAGTTTACATATACCATATACCATCCAAACAATAGAAATTTCAAGTGAACTATTCAAAACCCTAACTTAAAATTCATCACTACAATCATCCAAAATCACATGAATTAAGCATCACAAGCAAAATTACAAGTTACTACTCAACTTAGACAAGACTAAGGGAAATAAATGTGATGGTCAGACCATATACCTCTCAAAGATGCTTATAAGAGTTATCCACCACCTCTTCTTGTAATCCTTTTGCACACCAAGCTTTCCAAGTGCTCAAAAAAGGATTTAATCGGTTTAGAATCTTGTTTTCTCACTCAAATGGATCAAGCTCAAGATGAAATGGAGTTCTTTATCTTGCTCCCTCTCTCTCCCTCAAGCTCACGGTTTTCAGCTTGAAAAATGGAGAAGATTGGAGGCTAAGAAAGGTTATAAGACTTGGTCTTGGTTTGGGTCAAAGGTGCTTGGATAGCCTCCACTTGTCACCACCAACTTCCATCTCAATTTTTTTTTCTTTTCCTTGTGTTTTTTGGTCAATAATTTTGGCCAACCTAAGCTGAGGATGAGAGGGATATTTTGCAATAATATCAAGGATATTTTATGGTAGGGAAGTGGTAGTCAAGTGGGGTGTTCAATCGGTAGTGAGCGATACCTGTCGGTTCGGACCGATTTTTTCTTAAATCGCGTATACTAGGGTTTTAACTTATAATTCACCAACTTATTATTATCACTTCTAATCATACACTTAATATCATCTAAAATCATTCTTAATCACCCAATTTGATCCACCCTTCGTACCGGATACTCACACTACGAAAAGACGTAAAAACCCTAATTTGTGATAACTTGAAAATGGAAAGGGAAAACCCTTAATTCTATGTTCATTTGTACTTATTGTGGGGTGATCAGGAAGTAGGGCTATTATAAAGTAATAATTTCCAAATAAAAGGGAATTTTAAGAAAAATATAAGGGATTTTACAAGTCCTCACACTCTCTCCCCCTTAAGAGAATTTCAAGCTCGAAATTCATACCTTTAATTGTAAATAACTTAGAGTATTTCCCTTGCATATCCGTTTCTAGCTCTCAGGTCTCACCGTAGCCACAATTTAGCTAAATAATGGAAAACATGATTCGTACCTTCTCCTACCTCCGATGGTTCGGGTACTGCCTGTTGGTCCAAGGCGTACACTCTAGCTGGCACCCTTGGTTTCGTCCCTCCTATATTTGCTTGTTCAAGGTTTATGTGTGACCTACGGGGGCAAGTTGCAAGCTGGTACTCGGCACTACCACACCATAAACATTTTCGTGCCTTTCGCCAACAATCATTTTCAGTATGATTGGTCTTCCCACAGTACCCGCAATTTACACGAGGGGCTGAGGTCTGACCTCCTTGTGAGGCACCTCTTGCTTGTCCCTTTCCACTCGAGGCTCTGCTTGGAGTAATTTTCCTAGGTGTCCCCGAAATTTGCCTACCACCATCCCCTCGACCCACCTTAAAGGGTGGCAAAGCTAGGTCGTCTTGTCCCTGCCCTTGACTTCCACCAGGTGCACCTCTCCTTTTTGCATGAAAAGCCCTCACTTGTGCCCTAGCAATTTCTATTCTCTGGGCTTTCTCCAAAACCTCCGTAAAAGTATTAATTTGTGCCGCTGCCAAAGCCTCCTGTATTTCCGCATTTAGTCCCTGGACAAACCGTCTTACCCTCCTTTGCTCCGTAGATAGCAATTCGGGAGCAAACTTAGATAGTTTTGTGAACTGAGTTTCATATTCAGATACACTTAGGGTTCCTTGACGAAGCTTAATAAAATCATCTTCTCTCTTCTCCTGCACTATCGGTGGAAGGTATTTCTCATTAAACTCTCGCACAAAGTTCACCCAAGTCCATGCAGACCCCTCTCTTTCCCATTTAGCCCCAATTACATTCCACCAGGCCCTAGCTGGACCCTCAAACTGAAAAACAGCAAATTGCACCTGTCTATCCTCCGTATAGTTTAGAGTGGCGAATATATTGATCATGGTTTGTAGCCATCTCTCCGCTCCCTCAGGGTCCGATTCTCCCAAGAACTTAGGAGGAAAGAATTTTTGGAATCTCTCTAGCGCCCTATCTTGTCCCATTTCAGGATCCCTGGGTTGATTAACTAGGGCTTGACCCTGCTGCTCTACCAGTCGAGCAAGTATATTGATCATTTGCTGAATTGCCGTTGCTACCTGATCCCCTCCTTCAGCTCGGGGTGCAACTTGTGGTTCAACCGTTTCACCTCTCTCCTCTCTCGGTTCCCGTATTGGTTTTTGTGTCTGTCTAGCCCCACGGCTACGGCTAGAACCGCGCACTTGAGTAGTTCCACGTTCTTCAATCCGTCTACCCTCCATACCTCTTTTCCTATATAAGTATAAGCAAAATAAAGGAGCTATAAGGCCGATAAAAGTGTTTTCAAATCATAAAATGAAAACTAAGAAATCACATTGAAAATAACATACTTTCTTTATATACATATCATAGCAATTCACACATCCTATGGGACATTAACCCTTGGTATTGCTCAAGCACCACACTTAATCAAGACTTGACGAAGTACAACCAAGTACGTACATGTAAAGAATAAGGGTCCCAATCTTACTAATATCTTCAATATATCCTAAGTCCAGACTATATGCATCCCCCGTGCCTTGGCTTTCGCCATTCAAACTTACTCTCATATTACTCGGGATATCGACTTATCATAAAGATATCACTCTTTGGTATTCGGGTACAAGAATCCAAAAATATGGTCATTTCCTGCTCGAGTTAGCTACGCTCAAGAGGAAATCAACCACTTTTGAGATTCCTACCCAACATACATATCTAAGGTCTCCAACAATAGACATTTGTTCCACACTTAACAAGCCAATCCCCACAGTTCGAGAACTCTCTCCCGGCAGGAGCCCGATAGGAGCTCTGATACCATCTGTGACGGCCCCACCTCCCCCTAGGGCATACCCCAGGGTTCGGCGGGTCGCCTACCCAGCTCTCGCCAGGATTCACTCACTCGAAACTCAAGAAAATAACTTACATTCATAGCAAATAAGTAACACAACAAGTTCAAACTTAAGATATACATTCATGCTCAGATCTAGCTACAAGGCTTATACACGTCCAAATACATTAACGTGTTTACAATCCAAGTCCAATCAACCCTAGTCGAGTGCTAGCATGAGTACAAGTCAAAATAAAAAAAACTAGACTACGCTAGTCTGTACAAGTCTCACGCCTCGCTCGTACCCCCTGTAAGGAAAACAAATGGAGTGGAATGAGCTAAAAGCCCAGTGAGGTTCCAAATAGCAAGTTGACCATTATTTAAAAGTACACGTATCAACGTAGCAAGAGATAGCAAGTATAACAAGTTCATAAAAGTGAACAGTAACACTTCAAGTAGTAAATCTCAAAATAAGCGAGTGCAAAGGTTTCTTTTAAAAACGAAGCAATAACACGATAAGTACTAATCACTCTAAAGTATAAGGATACGGATCGCTCTTAGGAGCCAAATTCCCATTGCATCACCAGAACTTGATCAAGTAATAGTTGACACTCTGTCAACTCTCAAGTAAGTAACCAATCCAATAGAGCACCACTTAAACTACTCTCCGTCTACCATCGAAACCCCCTACTGGGCCCAAAATCCTCAATAAACACTGGTGGTAATACTCGAGTATACCGATTAGTCGAGGAGATATCACTCCACTTGACAAAACGAAAGACCCAGGGTTCGTTACCCAATCGACCAAACCCTTACCGGCTCGACTCAAGTAACTCGCCACAGGGTTTCTGGAATTCCAGGAAGTGTGCACCATATACATAAATATGTCAAATCCATTGCAACAATAAACAAGTATATCTCATATCAGGGCAAGTGCGATAACGTACACTCTTGCCCCATCAAACAAATGACATATCATTAAATCACATTGGTCAAGCATTAAAACAAGTGTCCAGTTCAATCAGGTATTTGGAAGTACTCACCAAAGGTTTAGTGCCTTTCAAAAGTCACGTTCAGGTCCAACTCCCTGGTTGGAGTCCAAATCTGCGATAAAATATCATTTGCGAATGTAAAACTCTCTAGAGTTCGAAACACAGGAGTTCCGCTTCGAGAAAATCAAGTAAATGCAATTCGTTTAAGTAGTATTCAAGATACTTATCAAATTTTGAGAAATTCTTGCTCGCTCTTAAGACTTTGAAGCTTTGAAGCAATTATACTTTGAAATACCATTTGAGTCGAAGAAATGGAGAAAACGTATTTCTATTAGTCGTAAATTTCATTTTTTCAAGGGTACAAGGTCGGCCAAGTTCTAACTTATATACGTTGATAAAAGAAGATGTAAATATCCTAGATGGTTCAAGTGGTATTCTCTCTCAAGCCTTACTCAAGTCGCAAGTAGATCTACCTAGTCCTCGAGCGTAAATTTGGGCAGCACGCCCTTTGTATTTACCTATTTTTCAGCCATTTATGGCTTCATTCTTTTCCTCAATCAGTCCCAAAGTCACACACAAAATAATCTCATTTCAATAGCTATTCAATAGGCTCAAAGTCATACAAGTACAAAATCAAGCTAGGTAGAAGTTCGCCGGAAATGAAGTTTAAGTCCTATAACAAAAGACAGATTTAACGTCGCTTAGCATAACGGACACAACCGAAGCTACGCTTATCGAATTGTTGTGAAATTTATACCGTTTCGAAGCTAAGACAGTGAGCTACAACTTTGATGAAGACCATATAGTCTATTTCATAGTGTATCTAGGTCAAAATTTCAAATTACAGAACCAGAATCTCACAAACGGGTCAGTTAACCGTGCTATGTTTAAACGACAATAACTCAGGCTACCAAAGTCCAATCGAGGTGATTCAAGGGGCGTTGCAAACTAAGACATAGCACTAAAAATTTTATGTTTTGGCCAAATGCTAATTCAGTACGCATCAGGGTGAACAGACGTGGTCAGATTGGTGAAATGTCAAAACTATCCCTAAAGTTTTACCTATGGCAGTCAGGGGTATTTTTGTCTTTTCACATGCTACAGCACTCGGATTGAGCTGAAATTTTACAGGAAGCTATGAAACATCATTATATACAACTTTCATGTTTTATTCTAAGTCTAATTCGGCCTCCAACCTAGTCAAACAGAACCAGTCAGAACAGGGGAGATGAAAAACTGAAATCTGGAATTTGGGGTTTCAAAGGGAAATCTCTTCATTTCTTGCTTAAATCACTACCACAGCCTCTTATACAAGCTTACATATACCATATACCATCCAAACAATAGGAATTTCAAGTGAACTATTCAAAACCCTAACTTAAAATTCATCACTACAATCATCCAAAATCACATGAATTAAGCATCACAAGCAAAATTACAAGTTACTACTCAACTTAGACAAGACTAAGGGAAATAAATGTGATGGTCAGACCATATACCTCTCAAAGATGCTTATAAGAGTTATCCACCACCTCTTCTTGTAATCCTTTTGCACACCAAGCTTTCCAAGTGCTCAAAAAAGGATTTAATCGGTTTAGAATCTTGTTTTCTCACTCAAATGGATCAAGCTCAAGATGAAATGGAGTTCTTTATCTTGCTCCCTCTCTCTCCCTCAAGCTCACGGTTTTCAGCTTGAAAAATGGAGAAGATTGGAGGCTAAGAAAGGTTATAAGACTTGGTCTTGGTTTGGGTCAAAGGTGCTTGGATAGCCTCCACTTGTCACCACCAACTTCCATCTCAATTTTTTTTTCTTTTCCTTGTGTTTTTTGGTCAATAATTTCGGCCAACCTAAGTTGAGGATGAGGGGGATATTTTGCAATAATATCAAGGACATTTTATGGTAGGGAAGTGGTAGTCAAGTGGGGTGTTCAATCGGTAGTGAGTGATACCCGTCGGTTCAGGCCGATTTTTTTTTAAATCTCGTATACTAGGGTTTTAACTTATAATTCACTAACTTAGTATTATCACTTCTAATCACACACTTAATATCATCTAAAACTCACTCTCAATCACCGAATTTGATCCACCCTTCGTTCCGGATACTCACACTACGGAAAGATGTAAAAACCCTAATTTGCAATAATTTGAAAACGGAAAGGGAAAATCCTTAATTCTATGTTCATTTGTACTTATTGTGGGGTGATTGGGTAGTAGGGCTATTATAAAGTAATAATTTCCAAATAAAAGGGAATTGTAAGAAAAATATAAGGGATTTTACAAGTCCTCACAGTTGAAGTGGGCTCTAAGAACTCCCACCTTGGTTATATGAGGGCTTCCATGATGTTTATGTCTGTTTTAGTGTGCTTGTGATGAGTTTTAATGAAAGAAACTAGACGAGGAAAAAGAAAGAGAGAAACCGTGAGAGGACAAGCTGGCCGAAAATTCTGTCCATGTTGCTTTGTTTTAATCTGAAATTTTGTTGGTTGTTTGGCTGTGAAATTGGTTGATATACATTGCATATTGTGTGAAGAAAGTGTCTACCAAAACTCATTTGATTTGGTTGAGCAAAACTTGAATTTTCGAAATTTGGAAGAAAACTGGAAATGGGTTCAGGCTGTCCAAACAGTAACTTTTTGATAGAACATATCTCTTTGTACAAAATTCGAAATTGAGTGCCGTTTGTGGCATTTGAAACTAGACAATTGTAGATTTCCAATGGTATAAAATTCACCTTCTAGTTCAAACTGAGTGAGCCGTAGTGATTTGGCAAAATTTGCTGTCCTGTTCTGATGGTCTATCCAAGAGGAATGGAGGAGCTGCCCCTTGTGGCTCTATTTTCCCTCACATGTGAACTGATTTCGAAAATGTTTTCTCCTGATGAAATGTGAAATTTTGAATCTAGTTTCCAATGCCACCAACCATTCCTAATTTGAACCTGTATCAAGTGAGATGTGGTCTGATTTTGAAAGTGCAACATAGCTGGAAATCTGGAAATCTTTCTCTTCTTGCTAGCCAAATGGTTTGGTTCGGTTTGGGACGTTCTGTTTTGAAAATTTTGGTGTCAATTACCTACCAATTGCTTATTAGATGTTCATAGGACCTTGGTTTCAAAAATGAACCGAATTGGAACTGATTTGATGGTGCAAAATGTTTGAAAAAGGAAACAAAAGCAAGGGGACAGATTTGCTTTGAGAATTTCCTAAACTTTGGTAGTATTGTTAACTACCTTCCCACGTGAGTTTTTTCATGAAATTTGATAGAGAAGTAGTCCTTATATGGAAGTTTAAGTGTACCAAATTTAGTGAAATTTCAATACCATTTCGATTTCTAAATAATGCCCCAAAGATTGCTCTTGAAATCTGGAAATTCACTGTTCACGTAGTGAAATCCAATCGACCTTGAACTGTTATATCTTGTAGCTCAAAACTCTGAATTTAGTTGCCTTTGTTATGTTTGAAACTTTGTTTGGAACTCTTATTGTGTTATGAATTTCAAAGGTTGATTCTATGACGCCCCCACTTCTCCCAAGGGCGAACCCAAGGGTATCGGCGGGACGCCTGCCCAACTCTCGCCAGGACTCGGTACAATCCATAATTCAAAACTAGGAATACTTCAAATAACTTCAATATATATATTCAAAGTACTTCAAAGTATTGCATGCTTACAATTAGTTAGCTTTTAAGCTTGATACACTCCAAAAGAATATGTACTACAACCATCCGTTATAATACAACTTAAACTCTTCAAAAGAAAACAATCTAGTACTATTCACGAGCACCCTTGGTCTCGAACCCTGTTAAGGAAAACAAAAACGTGGAATGAGCAACACAGCCCACTGAGGTTCCAAGACACTCTAACAGTTCTAATAAATCAAGGAATTTGAGCATACCACATGTATGATTCCAGGTTACATATTTGACACATTAACATGAGATAGTTATCATCGTACGAGTAATTTGAGCATAACTCAAGCATGGTTCAAGGTTGGCATCTTGGCACATTAGCATGATACAGTTATCAGTGTGTAAAAATAAACACACATTGAAGGATACGGTGTTCCAGTGGAACCATTTCGGTCAACTTCACCTTATAGCTCCAATGATCCCCTCGGTTGACTGGCCATCACCTTATCCCTCCAATGGTAATACTCGAGTATACCGAAACGGTGTCCCAGGGTTCCAACCTACCTGACCGAGCCCAGTCCTGGCTTGAGTAAGTTAGTAAGCAAGGGTAGGGCCCAGTTCAGTTTAGAGCTTACAACATGCACACGTAATCAAGTCAATTGGTGAACGGTAAAAATTTATCCTTTTAGTAGGTCGAGTGAGATAAAATACACACTCGCCTTAAAACAGTGGCCAATTTCATATGAACATGTAATTTACGGTAATCAAGTAATCAAATAGCCAAGTAATCAAGTAAGTAAATAATTAAGTAAATCGGTAAACGGTGAACGGTAAACGGTAAATCATCTCGGTTAACGGTAAAAATTCATCATTTTCGTAGGTCGCCCATTGGCCGTTCCCTACTTTTACCATTTAAGAGTCGAGGAGATTCACTCCAATCGACTTATGCAGCCATAGCATAATCAATCATTGAAACGCTTCATGTAAATATGCATTTCAAGTATTTCATATCGAGTAATTCAAGTACATTTTACTTAAGTGAGAACGAGTGCGGTAATACACACACTCGACTCAAAATGATGGAAAAGTCCATAGAAGCAATTATCGATAGTACTTAACAATAAAACACATAATGACCATGGAGTAAACATGTCATAAAACTATTCAAATCACGTACTCCTATATGGAACACTCACCTATTCAAAACAAGTGAGTAAAGAAAGTCGTCAATGATCCACTTCGGGATTCTCTTCGAGACCTTCTTGATCGCCTGAAGAAAAGTGACCAATAATCACCCTCACAATTTCACAAATTTCGTATCAAACAAGAAAGAATGCATACTTGCTTTAGAATTCAAGTCAATGTCTTCATAAGGGTTTTATTTTATCGAAAGTTAAGATTCAAAAGTGTGGATTTTAAAGTTACTAAGGAAACTCATATCCTCCACAAAATTGGGTTCAAAATGATAGATTAATATCAAGATAAGAAGTCAAGTTTTCAAATTTTCATTTTCTAAGAAATCGGCAAATTTTGGCTTTGTGCATCAAACTTAGAAAAATCATATCTTGCACTCAGTAGGTCGAAAAATGGAAAATCTTAAACCGTTGGAATCTTGTTTCAAAATACTAAAAGTTCGTAGAAGACATTTTTTAAAGATTCAAATCGGACAACAATCATTTTTAAGCTCAAAGAGGCTGATCTGAACAGGCAAGACAGTTTTAGTCATGTCTTTTGGCAAACTTTGGAAAATCGGCAAAATTCACAAGAAGTGAACTGGCCTCCAAAATTTGTACCTTAATTAGAATTCCAATCAAGGTTTAAAACACAACAAACGGAACAAGAATTAAAGTTTTGAGCGCCAAGATATAGCAGCTCAAAGTTGGCTAAAAATTCGTCAGTGATCAAGAATTTCCAGATTTGAAACCTGAACTTTGGGACTTCAGTTGGACATTGAAATGGATTCGGAATGGCACAAAATTTGGTAGTATTATTCTACCATATAAGGGCTATTCCTCTGTCAAATTTCATATAAAAATTTACTCGGGAAGTCAGTTAACAAAGCCCCTAAAATTTCAAGAATTTCCAAGGCAATTCTGCCTTGTACTTCAATTTTCCTTTTAAAAGCTTTGTTCCACACAATCAACTTCAATTAATTCAAATATTGAAACTAATGTTCCATAAATATCCAATAAGTAATTTAGAAGTAATTGACATCAAGGTTTTCGAAATATAACATCCCAAATCAGATTTGACCATTCGGCCAAGAGAAAAGGAAAATTTTCCAGATTCGAAGAGCAATTTTGGGACATCATTTGTATGTCGAAATGGTCTTAGATTGACACCAAAATTGGTACAATTCAAATTCCATATGAGAACTACTCCTCTACCAAATTTCATTTGAAAATGCACACGGGAAGGTAGTGAACTAAACTACCAAATTTCAAGAAAATCCCAAGACCAATCTGTCTTTTGCTTCCTTCTTCCTTTTCAAACATTTTGCCCAATGAAAACGATTCAAATCTGGTCCATTTATGAAAAAAAAGTGTGAGAAACATCTAATATACATTTGGTAGGTGATTGACCAAAATTTCAAAATAACAAGTCCCAAACAAGATAGGCCATTGATCAATCCAAAATGAGGGTTTTCAAGCAATGATGCAGGTCTGTAATTTGGCACTAATTCACCCAATTCAACTTGGAATTGAGTGTGGTTGATGGCACTGGAAAATACATTCATAAGGCTACAATTTCTTAGAAGGAATCATTTTAAAATTCTATCCACAACTAGCTCATATTTGAGCATCAAATCGCAGCTCAGAACAGAGCTTCCAGTATAGACGTGAAACAGGACAGGCAAATTTACAAGGTTCGTACGGCTCACTCAGGTGGACTCAGGGTATGTATTTTATACCGTTGGAAAACTGGGAGTGTCTAGTTTCTAATTCCAGAAATAGAACTCAATTTCGACATCGGAGTAAAGAGTTATGGCCGAAACAAAAACACTACCAGAGCAATACAGGACACAATTCCAGTTTTGGCAAATTTTCGAAATCTCAACATTTACCCTTCCAAATCACGTACTTGTTTGATGAAACTTTCTACACAACCTATATTACACATTTACATCAAAATCTAGTCATTTGAACCACAAAAAAATGCACTAAGGGTCACGGCAATAACAAGGGCAAATTTGTCACTTTTGCTCAACTCCCTCCTTTTGAGTTTTCCTTCACAACCCAACGTATTTCCACTAGATTAAGCACTAATCCAACATAAATAGCATCATTTATCATCAAATCAGTCCACCAATCCATTGTGGGATTTCATAGAGACCACACACCAAATTTTCAACATAAATAAAGGTACCCACGTGATTATATGAGCTTATAACTGCAATATAACTTCCATAAGTCAAGATTGGAGAGGTTGATCATCACTTACTTTCTTAGATGATCAAAGCAGAAATTTTGGTCCTTTTAGCTCAAGAAAAACTGTGAGAGCAAGCCCCTTTTCCTAGCTTGGGTTGATCTCCAAGTGGTTTGCAAATTGTGTGTAAATTTTGAGATGATTTGGGTAAGAAATGGAGCAAGAAATGGAAGAGCTTTGGTTCCTTCTTCCTCCCCTTGATGCACGGCTGCTATGGTGAGAAAAAGAGAATGTTTTTGCAGCTGCAAAAGCTTCGTGAGAGACTTAAGAATGTGTGGCTCAAAATGCTCCAAAAGTCAACTCTCCCCTCGCGCGCACACACGCGTTTCGTGCTCGATTCCTCTCGAGTTTGCTTCACTTGTGCACCAAACCTCCAATGCACTTCCATTCATACTATTATTATTCACTCTTAGTGGTCTAAAAATAAGGGTCTTAAGTCCCTCAATTAATCGCGTGCGCGAAAACACGTACTTCCGATTTGTGCGCGATAAAGTGAAATTTCTAATAAATTCTTATAACGATAGTATCACTAACTAATACTTGAGCACTTAAACATAAAAATACCTATTTCAAGACTAATGTACAAGTCTCCAATTTTCCAAGTTTATTGTATCCTCAAATCGATTATTGTCTCCCAACGCGTATTCACTATTCTCACTAATCTAGCTTTCCAAAAATTAAATTTTGTAACAAGTCATTTTAAAAATACATGTATGCCACAGTTCCATGTAAATAAGTTTTAAATTGTTAAACTAAATTATTTAGAGAAAACGCGTCAGTAAATAATTAATTAAGCCAGAAAAATAAAATAAAAATAAGAAAATTTCGGGTCCTCACAACCTTCCCTCCTTAAAAAGAATTTCGTTCTCGAAATCCATACCTTCCGTAATCTCAAATAACCCTGAATCTTGTTGTGTGATCATTTCATATGTTCTTGCAGATGCTACTGGTCGGTTTCCTCTTCCACTGACTTGTCGAGGAATAATTCTATTTCCTTGTTGAGTAGTAGTTTCTCGTGGATACCTATTTGGACAGTCATGAACTTTATGGTTGGTACTCCCACATCCCATACACTTTCCCCCTTTTAGCTAGCAGTTTTCTTCGGTATGATTCGTCCTTCCACAATATCCACAGGTCAGACGAGGCGGTGTGACTTGACTTGCTTGCGAGGTTTCCTTTGATTGTATCTGTCCTACTGGAGCTCCTCGTGACATAGTTCCTTTTGGTTCCTTTATCATGAGTGGTGAAGGAAATGATAGTCTCACTCCATCTACTTCTTTTCTAACTTTGGGTGGTGGTCCAATTTCTCTTAGTATACCATTTGATACATCTCTTTTCTTCGCTTGAAAGGCTCACAGTTGGGATTTTGTGTTCTCTACCCTTTGCGCTTTCTCAAGAGCATCACTAAATGTTTCAATCTGTGCTGTGGCAAGGGCATCCTAGATTTCTAAATTTAATCCTTGGATAAACCATCTTATTCTCTTCCATTCCGTAACCACCAATTCTGGAGCATACATAGATAACTTCGTGAATCGTGTTTTGTACTCAGCCACACTCAAAGTTTCTTGACGAAGCTATATAAAATCGTCTTCTCTCTTTTCTTGAACAAGTGGAGGAAGAAATTTCTCATTAAACTCTCGTACAAAGTTTATCCAAATCCTTGGAATTTGATCCCTTTCCCACTTGTTCCTTATAACATTCAACCAGGTTCGAACTACTCCTTTGTAACGGCCCCATTTTCCCCTAAGGCGAACTAGAGGGGTCAACGGGCCGCCTGCCCAGCTCTCGCCAGGACTACGGATCAGTTCACGCGATCTAAAACGTTTCGGGAAAGTAAAAGCGCGCTCGAACAAGCCACAAGTATCAAAATAACAAAATAATAAGAAAAATGAAAACGATGAATAGTGCCCGGAATAGTGGAATCCGAGATCCCACCAAACCTTAATACATCGCAATTCAACATTTACAACTACATCGGCATGTCAAAAGCTATTCATCATAGGCATACAAAGTTCGGTTTGCCAATCAAAAGATGAACCCAATACACATTAGGGTTTCATGCAAAGAGCTATTCAAAATAGACATATACATGGCTCAATTTGGCAACCAACAAGTATGAGCTTCCAAAAGTGATTATTTTCCTGTAAGGAAAACAAATGGAATGGTGTGAGCTAAAGCTCAGTGAGCAACTATCACACAATCAGCCAAGATCACTTAAACATAACCGTTCATTGCAAATATTCAAATAATAAGCAAAACAATTTGGGAAAAGGATACGGTCGGCTCTCAAGAGCCCATTTCCACGCTACATGCTTGATCTAACTCAATTGACCCTCCGTCAATATTAAAAGTACCAAACCGTAGACCTCTCTTCACTTCCATTCCTTCCACCCAACATTCCCCAACCGGGCCCGCACTCCAAGCAGTAACTTTAGGTGATACTCGAGTACACCGGAACCAAGGGTCTCATTACCACAAGATTTCCATTTCAGTCCCCGTGGCTAGTCAATTTTCACGACCAAGCCCTCGCTGGCTCGATTCAATTGAATGCCAACGGGGTCGAGCTCAGTACAGTAGGGCCGTTGGATACTCGTCCAACCAACACCCAAACAATTTCCATGAATGAAATCCAAGAATTCATATAGCAGTACAGTAATACAGTGAAACGGTAAACAATCGGTCACAAGAATAAAAGGAATGAGGGCGGTCAAGTACACCCTCACCCTAATCATTTCCAATAGCCAAACAAGCCTTCAAGGCATCACAATCACATATAGCAAAGCCACATTATAAATCCAAGTGAGTAGTATACTCACCACTTAAGCAAGTGAGGTTTCATGCACCGTCGTCCCTAGTACGCCGTGCACTAACGTCACGCCCTAGAATATGTAAACAAATACCATAAGACTCGATAACGAGTCACGAAGCCAAGCCAATTATAACCCAATAGGGTTTCATATGCATAATCAAGCATCATAGCAAACCAGAAATTTCAGCAATGCACTAATGTGACCTTACAAAAAAAAAACAGTTTTTGGCTTCCAAATGCGGTAATGGCACAAAATACGCTACGCTCATCGGATGAGGGTGTAAGACCCACCATCGCGAAGCTAAAAGACAGGGCTACAACAATGTAGAAGGCCACTCAGTCCAAATCCTAGCACAACTAGGTCAAAAATGCAGAAAACTAACCCAGAACCGTAATTGCAGGTTCCCAAATCCCACAAAACTGTAATCAGTCCAATTCAGTCTATACAGGTCCAAATGAATTGATTCCAAAGGCATATAAAAGCTAAGACATCAAGCTACATTTCATCAGAAGACACCAACAACAAAATCCAAATCAATTCCAGTCAAAACAGACAATTACTATCGCAGTTCGCACATTCTGTTCACCAAAAACAGCAACAGTAAAAACGGCATAACTCACTCTACACTACTCCAACTGCCCTGAAATTTTGCAGGCACTTCAAACTCATCAATACCTACAACTTTCATGTTTTGAGAAAAGTCCAATTCGGCCTCTATCTATGACCTAAAATTTAGGACAGAATGTTCAACCAAGAACCCTAATTTTCCAGAAATTCTTCCAAATTCAAAATTGATTGCATTTATCAACAATTCACACCTACTAGAGTCAAAGCCCCTTATTACCAACCATCAAAAACAATCACACCATCAAGATCATATGAAACCAGAAAATTCCTCATAAAATAAAAAAACTCAACCAATTCATTCCAAACCATGAAATAATCCACAATTTCTCACACCATAGCCACCATTAGGCATAAAATAACCATCATTAAGTATAAGGGAGTAGTCAAACATCACTTACCTAAGAAACAAGAGATGTAGAGATGTTGGCCACCTAAGACCTTCAAACAAACTTCAATAGACCACTCACAAGCACCCAAAGGATAGATTTTATGGAGTAGAATCTAAGTTATGTGGTTGGTTTTGGAAGATTGAGTGAAATGGAAGCTAGAAAGTTGAAGAATTTTGTCTTTCTTCTTGCTAGAGAGGTTCGGCCATCAAGAGGTGAAAATGGTGAATTTTTGTGATTTTTTTGAAGATATTAACCACTTAGTCAAAATAGTCAAGAAAATGAATAGTAACTCTTAAGTCCTAACCAATATCATGGTGACACTTGGCATCACATTAATTGCATTTCTATCCTTTGTTCACCTCTCACATCAATCACTTCACACTCCTCTACTTATCCATTAACACCCGATACATTTTACACAGTATCCGGAATCTAACCTTATTGGCCGAATTTTTCCGAACTTTCAGCACTAGTGGGTCCCACGTCCTTTCTATATACTTAATTTTTCAAAAACTATCCAATGCTAGAAAAATCATCTAAAAACTATAATTACTCATAAAATCCACCAATAAAATATTCCTAGGCCAGAAAACGCAGAAAACATGCAATTAAAGGGGAAAAACCCTAGGAAAAATATTAGGGAATTTACGGGTTCTCACATCCTTCAAGTTGAAATACAACAAAAGTGACCTGTCTTTCCTCTGTGTAGTCCAAGGTATCGAATATATTCCTCATATTCTCTAACCAATTCTCAGCCACTTCTGGGTCAGGTCCTCTAGAAAATTTGGGTGGGAAGAATTTTTGAAACCGTTCCAAAGCTCGATCCTCCCCTATCTCTTGGTTTCCACGTTGGTTTCCTTGTCCAACCCCCTGACCCTGTTGAGCTACTAAGAGGTCTAGTACATCCGTCATGCAAGTTAAAACTAATGTCATTTGGTCATTTCCTTCCCCAGCTCTTGGCTCGGCGTTTTGATCAATATCAGACCCAGTATCTACTCTTTGATTTTGGTGTTGCCTAGATTGACGTCCCTTTCATTGTCCTCCAGTTTCCATGTTCACAACTAATCTATACGCATATACAGAAACCTCACACTAAATCATAATTGAACTCCACACATACCAGTAACAACTTTAAAGAAAAATGAAATCACTTACACAATTAACATTATTACCATACCAATCAAACATAAACTCGAGCTCATTAAATCATAACACAAGTTACAGTCAAATAAAGTTCATACGAAGTCAAAGTCAGTAAACAAAAGTAAACAGGTGGTTATCAAAAGTACGTTCATCTCCAAGGCACAAACTCTTAAGTTCTACTCCCATCGTCCCATTACAAAAGATCACAAGTAGTGCTTTACTGGATTAATTGGAACTAGATTATTCCCATTCCTAACATGTTCAACTTCAATCGCAACACCAAGATCTTCTGGGCTATGATCTTCTCCACCTGCAGCTCTTAATTATTGTGCCATTTTAGCTAAACGATTATTTGTTTCCTATAACTATTCACGTGAACTATCGGTTCATTCGTATTCCCCCATAAATGGAGATCTCAAGTCCTTAGGATTGCTCTCAACTCTTAAGTACTGGGTACAAGAATCAGAAACAAGGTAATTCACAACTCGAGCCGGCCGGTCCCAAGAGTAAATCATCACATTTGAGATTCCTACCCAACATACATATCTTATTTTTCTCCAAGTATCAAGATAAAGGATTTCTGCCCATCACATTCATAATCCATAACTTCACTCTAGAAGAGCACTTAAGTCTTTACTCATTCATATAATATAGATCATAACATCGCTTGGCCCAAACTCACCTCGCGCAGAGACCACGCGAAGCGGCTTTGATTTTCATTCCTGCAAATAGTCACTTAACTTTCAAACTAATCCCACAGTCCGACATCCTAAACTTTTAAGCCTAGAACACACTACAAAGATCTGAAGGCTAAACTCTGATACCAACTGTGACGCCCCCACTTCTCTCAAGGGCGAACCCAAGGGTATCAGCGGGACACCTGCCCATCTCTCGCTAGGACTCGGTACAATCCACAATTTAAAACTAGGAATACTTCAAATAACTTCAATATATATATTCAAAGTACTCCAAAGTATTGCATGCTTATAATTAGTTAGCTTTCAAGCTTGATACACTCCAAAAGAATATGTGTGACGCCTCCATTTCTCCCTAAGGCGAATTAGAGGGTATCTGAGGGATGCCTGCCCAACTCTCGCCAGGACTCAAGACAATATCCATTCAAGCTTAATACAATAGTTCTAAAACTATAAGACAAAGTAAGCAAGTGTGGAAGACTTCTTTGGATGATATCCAATACTACATCCCAAGTTCATGATAAATGAGTTATCCAATCCTTACATCAGGATCTCTAAAAGATACATTTAAACCCAAAATATGCAATAACCAAAAGCTTAGTCAAGTACATTGCAAACCCTGTTAGAAAAGTACATCAAAAGGGAATTGTTTCGAATCTCAAACCATGCGCAATCCTGTTAAGGAAAACAAATCTACAGGGTGAGCAAAACGCTCGTGAGGCCAGGAACACACATGCAAGCACATAGTCCAAGTAGCAAGTCCAAATAACAGGTCAAATGATAAAGTGCGAGTAATTAACAATTTTAATGAAATCTAAACAGAAACAATTCAAGGATATAGTAGCTCTCAGGAGCTAAGTTCCACATGCTTTGCCAGGGCATTTGTATACCTTCCCGCGATGACTCTCCGTCAACCGGGTCGGTATTTCCAATCCGTAGATCTCCACTTACTTCACAGGTCCGTCCACCTTACAACCCCCCACCGGGCCCGAACGTCATTTATAAGGCGATACTTCACGAGTATGCCAAGCAAGATCTCTCCAATAGATCAAGCTTATCATGTAATTCTCATGGCTCACCGAGATTCCCGACCAAACCCATGACGGCTCGAATTCCAAGGTCGGCATATGAGTTTGGACGTCCCCCATGTACATTTGAGTGTCGGGGAGATTCACTCCAGCGACGTATGCAGCCATAGCATTCTATTTCAGGTCAAGCAAGCATGTGATATATTCAAGCATTCATGTCATGTCCAGCAGGTCATTCATTTCATGTCAAGCAAGGTAATCATGGGTCATTGGTTTTAAATGAGAATGAGTGCGATAAAGTACACACTCGTCTCTATTTTCAAAATCTCAAGTCATGGATACCAAGTAAACATGTATCAAATTCACAGGAGTTCAAGTAATCATGCACTTGACACTCACCAAGTCAACCAAGGAGAAATGTTACTTGAAGTTAAAGCGTCTACCATAGGATCCTCTTGAAGGTCCTCATGCGAGCTTGAGCAATTGATAGTGAGCAATCACTTATAAACCCCAATTATCAAGAAAGATTGCACACTTGTACAATCCTAGAAAATTTCACTAAAATAAACCTAAATTACTCGCGAATTAAGGCTCAAAAATGGGGTTTTAAAGTACAAGAGAAATCACGTTTTCATCTTCGAAATCAAGTATAAAACGTTCAAGTGATATCGAGGGAAAAAGGATAATTTGAAAAAACTCCATTTCCTTAAGTTCTGAAAATTTCAGTTTTGATATGAGATCTTTAAAAAATTGTATCTCACTATTTACAAGTCCAAAATTGAAAAACTTGATACCGTTGGAAACCTCTTAGAAAGTACTAAAAGTTCTTAGAAGACAATTTTCCATGATTCCAAACGGAAGGTATTCAAAAATTAGTTCAAAGTTGCTGTTTTGGGGCACTTAAGGCAGGTTTAGGTTGATTTTGGCCAACTTTAAAAATTCGGCAAAATTCACTTGATTTGAACTAACCTCTGAAATTTGGAACTCTATTAGAGTTGTAGTCCAAGTTTAAAACAAAAAAAACAGAACGAGATTTGGAGTTTTGAGCACCAAGATATGATAGCTCAAATTTACTAAGATTTCCTTGTTAATCAAGGGTTTTCCAAACTCAAATCATGAACTTTGGAAGTTTAGTTGAGCAGCGAAACGGACTCAAAATGGTACCAAATTTAGCAATATATATAGGGACGATTTCTCTGTAAAATTTCATAGAAAAATACATACTGAAAGATAGTTAACGAAACCACTAAAGTTCCAAGGAGTTCCAAGGCAAATCTGCCTTGGACTTCCGTTTTTCCGTTTTCAAGCATTTGGCCAAGGAAAATTCCTCAAACATGGTTCATTGGTGTGAAAAAGGTCTGATAATCATCCAAGATGTGTTTGGAAGGTGATTTACACCAAAACTTTCAAATAGCAAGGCCCAAATCAATATTCTTTACAATCTGTCCAAAATGAGGGTTTTCGCCTACAGAGTCGGTTTCGAAATCTGGTCATAAATTACTCATTTCAACTCAGAATTGAGCATGGTTGGTGGCATTGAAAACTAGATCCCTAAGGTTACAATTTCATAGAAGAAATCATTACCAAAATCTGTCCACAACTAACTCATTTTTGAGCATTAACTCGCTGTTCAAAATAGAGTTCCAGTGTACGTGAGAAACAGGACAGTCATGTTTAAATGATTGGTACAGACTGCTCAAGTGGAATCAGAACATAAATTTTATACCATTGGAAAGCTGGGAATGTCTAGTTTCTAGTGCCACAAACGGCAGTCGATTTCAACATCGGAGTAAAAAGTTATAGCCGAAAGAAAAGACTGCCTGGGCAGTTATGGGAACCATTTTCCAGTTTTCTAAGCTTTCGAAATCAACACATTTGGGTGACCAAATCATGTTATTTTTCAATGAAACTTTTCACACGCTCAATATAACATGTATACATCGTAAACAAGCCATTACAACCTCAAAATTTTGCATCAAAGTGCATGAACATAGCAGGGACAAAATGGTCACTTTTGGTCATTGCACCATCCTTAAGTTTCTATCGACAACCCAACATTATTTCACTAATTTAAACACCAAACTAACATTAATAACATCATAATTCACCAAATCATTCCATCCATCAAATGTGGGAGTTCATAGAGCCTACAAAACCATTTTCCAACATAAACAAGCTACCCATATGCATGCATAAGCCTAGATGTGCAATAGAATTTCCATAAATCAAGATTATCAAGGTTGATCGTTACTTACTTTTGTTGATGACTTAAACAGAAATTTTGGTCTTCTTAGAGCTCACATAAACCGTGGAAAAGCAAGCTCTTTGGTAGCTTAAGATAATCCCCAAATGCTTAGCAAAGTGTGGTTGAAGTTGGAGGTGATTTGGTGAGGATTTAGTAAAGAAATGGAGAAGAAATTGAAGCTGTTTTTCTCTTCCTCTTGGTCAGCTGTTTGGAGCAGGAAAAGAAGAGCTAATACTGATGGTAAGCTTCCGTGAGAAGCTTTAGAATTTGGCCAAAAGTTGTTTCAAAAGTCAACTAGGAATAGTGCGCGTACGCGCGCGTTTTGTGCTCGATTCCTCTTAAGTTTGCTGCACTAGTGCAATAAACTTCTAATGCACTTACATTCATATCATCATTATTCACTCTTAGTAGTCCCAAAATAAAAATCTAAGGTCCTTCAATTAATCGCGCGCGTAAAAACGCGTACTTCCAATTTATACGCGATAGAGCGAAATCTCTAAGAAATTCTTATAACGATAGTATTACTAACTAATAATTGAGCACTTAAGCATAAAAATACCTATTTTGAGACTAATGTACAAGTCTCCAATTTTCCAAGCTTATTGTATTCTCGATTCAATTATTTACTCCAATCGCGTATTCACTATTTTCACTTAACGAGCCTTCAGAAATTAAATTTTGAAATGAGCCACTCTAAAAATATAAGTAAGTCATAGATCAATGTAATTTGGTCTAAAGAGATTAGAAAATAATATTCGGGGTAAATGACCAAGTAAATAATTAAATGAGCTAGAATTTGGAGTTTAAAATAAATAAATTTTGTGAGTCTTTACATCCTCTCCCCCTTAAGAAAATTCCGTCCTCGAAATTTACCTTGATCTGCGAATAGGTTTGGATACTTTCTTCGAATTGCTTCTTCAACTTCCCAGGTTGCTTCCTCTAGCTCATGGTTCATCCAGAGAACTTTTACTAAAGGTATATGCTTATTTCTCAATTCTTTCACCTTTCTATCCAGAAGTTTCACCAGTCTTTCCTCATAGGTCAAGGTCTCATCAATCTCAATACTTTCCGATTGCAAAATATGAGAAGGGTCTGGATGGTACTTCTTAAGTATGGATACATGGAAAACATTATGAATCCGAGACAGACTCTGTGGCAATTCCAACTTATAGGCTACATTTCCTACACATTGGATAACCTTATAAAGTCCTACAAACCTTGGTTGTAACTTCTTTCCCTTCCCAGACATTAAACTTGCTTTCAGAGGTGTAATCTTGAGAAATACTAGATCTTCAACTTCAAATTCCAAGTCCTTTCTCCGGTTATCTGCATTATTCTTTTGATGACTTTGTGCGGTTTGAATTCTCTGACGTACTAACTTTACTTTCTCGTTAGCCTCCTCAATCCAGGGCACTGTAGTCGGGCCTAAGATCTTTCGTTCACCTACTTCGTTCCAACAAATCGGTGATCTACACTTCTAACCATAAAGTGCTTCATACGGAGCCATTTGTGTGACGACCCCACTTCTCCCAAGGGCGAACCCAAGGGTATCGGCGGGCCGCCTGCCTAGCTCGCGCCAGGACTCAAAACTTAAAGTTCGAAAGAGCACTAAATACAATATATACAAACCCAAAAGAGTTATAATTACATTCTCCAAAAGTATCGAGTCAAACCACCAAAACAAAAACAAACATCCTAACTGTTCAACTAATACAAGCCAAACTAACTATACTAGTATACGAGCCAAAAGTCCCCGCGTCGGCCCCTGCTAAGGAAAACAAAAGGAATGGGGTAAGCTATATGCTTAGTAAGTAAACAGGGGCGAAAGCGTAAATTTCACGTAACAGTTACACAATAAGAGTAAAGCAAAAGCAGAAAAGTAACATCACATGATAAGGATACAGGTGGCTCCAAAGCCAAGTTGTTGCCATGCGTGACCTCCTGTCGACACTCCGTCGACCATACATAAGGTCCGTAGAACTCCACTTGTACACCCACCGAACACCTTATCACCCTCACTGGCCAGTCACCTCACAAACTTGCCCGGGCGAACGAAATTGAACTTGCTGCGCAAGCTCGGTTCACAAACTTGGTCACCTTCTCGGTGAACCGGATTTACAAAATTGGTTCATAACATGAACCTACAAACTTGGGTCACAAAATTGAGCTTGAGTCACAAGCTCGGGTCACAAAATTGGTTCACATACTCAGCGAACCGGGTTCACAAACTTGGTGACCTCAAACCAAGTTGGACTGACTTCGACCAAGCCCTAACAGGCTCGAATAGTCCATCTAGGTATTGAGTTCAACCTCAAACTCACAAAATTCACAAAATTATTCAAAAGTCACCCTGAGCCACCAGCTCAAGGGTTTTAGTTCCAAAATTGCTCATCTACATAAGCCATGTACAAATATGTGTGCAAATTAGGGTTTAGAGCGAGTGCGATAAAGTACACCCTCGTCTAAGTACCCTCTTCATACATATCGAAACACATAAGCAACTAACATACAAAAGCGGCCTGAATACTTACCCAAAAGACAAAAGTAGTACAAAAGCGGAAATCACTTCGTTTGTTGGCTAGTAGTGGGCCCCATCGGCCCCACCTAGTTCACCACCGTCTGAAATCGAAGATTGTGTCACAATATATCACAAACGGCTACTAACATACGTAAAACAAGTAAAACGGCAAAATTGGCACGCGCAAGTGCGAAAACGGCAAAAAGGGGCACACGCGCGCGCGCGGAACGGCAAACGGGACGGCCAAATCTGCCATCTCAAACCGTTTTGGTCGAAAGTTAGGCTAGGGGTATCGGATCAAGGTGAGAGAGACACCGTTTCGAAGCCATGAGAAAGGGCTACAATTTTCGTAAAGACACCTTAACCTAGATCTGAATAGGTATAGGTCAAAAAGGCACGAAATAGTGCCAGCCGTTTCATGGCGGGTTACCAAACAGGCCCTGTTTACAAGGCCGTACCTCACGGTTCAAAAATCGAAATCAAGAAATTCCAGAGGCGTTAGAAAGCTGAGACATAAGGCTAAAACTTTGATGTTTTGGCTAAGACCTGAATCCATTCAGAACAGAACGAAAATCGAGTGTCAAAATACCCGTCAGAACTGTCCAAATACAAGGCAGTTCTGACGATCGATATTGTTTTGATCATAACAGAGGCTACGGAACTCGGATTTCGACGTACTTTATACCGTTTCGAAGCTGAGACCAAGATATAAATTTCTTATGAAGGATTCGACACCCAGATCGTACGGGATCAAAACGGAAAAATGCACGGCAGAAACTGAAATTCAAAACGTACACAAACGGACGTCTAAAACAGGTCTGAGGGTTTTGTCTATAACTCAGAATACATTAATCCGTTTGACCTGCAATTTTACAGGTAGATTCAGCACTTAAAAGGCTACAACGTTGAAGAAGGCCACTTAACCCAGTTTCGAGTATAACTAGGTCAAAACTGTAAGATACTAAACCAGAATCGTAAAACAGGTGAACAAACCGTAACTTGGTACAAACAGCATAACTCAGCCTACTTAAGTCCAAATTCAGAAATTCCAAAGGCATACGAAAGCTTAGAAACAGGGATACATTTCATCAGAAGACTGGAACGACCAATTCTGAATAAATCCTATCCAAAATCACCAATTACAAGTGCAGTTCTTACATTCGGACAAAACCAGAACAGCAAGGGTATTTTCGATATTTCTCATGCTACGTTACTCCGATTGACCTGAAATTTTACAGGCACCTATAAAATGTCATTCCCTACAACTTTCATGTTTTAAGCCAAGGCCAATTCGGCCTCTATCTAGGACTAAAATTTTCGGACAGAATGAAGAACCAAGAAACCCCAATTTTCCAGATTTCATTCAAAACAGAAATTACTTGCAATCTTCCACTTTTTCCACCATCTAGCATCATTACATACCATTTCCAACCATCATATATAGCCACACAATCATGCTTATATTAAAACAGAAAAAATCCCAATAAATATAAAACTTCACTAAATCATCCACAAATCAAGATATAAGCCATAATCTTTCATCTCTTAACACCACTAAGCATGAATTAAGCTTCATTAGGTGAAGGAGAGAGTTCATTCATTACTCACCTAGTAAAACAAGAGAGAGGTAGTTGCTTGTCACCTTAGCTTCCACAAACACTTCACCAATCAACTTACTAATACCAAATGAAGAGGTTTTATGGAAGGAATTCAAGATTAACCGGTTAGTTTATGAGATTGAGCAAGATTAGGACAAGGAATTGAGAGAGATTTTTCTTTCTTCCTTTGGAGAGAATTTCGGCCAAGAGAGAGAAAAGAATGAGGAAGATTAAGCTTCATTTGTCTTATAAGAAGGTTGGAAAAATAAGAATTAATTCTAGCCACAAGTTTGGTTAACACTTGGTTGAATCACAACCACACAATTTTCTCTCTCTTGTTGCATTTTGAACCACTAATTTTCGGCCAATAAGAAGCTAAGAGGGGGAAGATATTTTGTTCTATTAGTGAGAAACTTGTATAGCAAGTAAGTGGTGGTCAAATGGTGCGTTCAATCGGTAATGCGCGGGACCCGCCGGTTCGCGCCGTTTTTTCTTAAAACACACGTACTAGGGTTTTTTTACTTCCTATTCACTAACCTTATCTTATTGCTCCTAATCATATTTTATTTCTCACTTAAAAGTCACCTTTAATCACCAAATTTGATCCTTGCTCCGTTCCGAAAATTCATCCGGCGAAAAATCGCGAAAACCCTAATTTACTCCAATCTTGAAAACGAAGAGTGAAACCCTACTTTCTAGGTTTATTTACACTTATTGTGGAGTACTTGAGTAGGAGGATCATATTAAATAAATAATTTTCAAATAAAAGGAATTTTAAGAAAAGTGTGATGAATTTTACAATTCCATATAATAAAATTAGGGTTTTGAGTCAAATATAAGGGATTTAAACATGGTCACAAGTAAACTTGGGTTTTGATTAAAATTTTAGGGTTTCTAGTCTTTTAAAATAAAATAAGGTTTTAAATCAACCCCAAAGAAATAACTTTAGTATCTTCCTTGAAACAAAATAATGTTTTAAAATAAAATGAACTAAAGAAACCGTAAAACAATAGCATCTTAAAAGTTGGGGTGTCACAATTTGAATAGAAGAGTGGAAGCTATTGTTATAGGCAAATTCCACTAGTGTTAAAAATTTACTCCAATTTTTCCCAAAATCTAAGACACAAGTCCTCAAAATATCCTCAAGGGTTTGAATTATCCTCTCAGACTGTCCATTGGTTTGAGGATGATAAGTGGTACTAAAGTTCAATTTAGTCCCCAATACCTATTGCATCTTTTGCCAGAATCTTGAAACAAATCTTGGATCCCTATCAGATACAATGCTCACAGGTATCCCATGTAACCTAATGATCTCATCCAAGTACAACTTAGCTAACTTTTCCAATGGGTATTTCATATTAATCGGCAGAAAATGAGCCGATTTGGTCAGTCTATCCACTATCACCCAAATAGCATCATGGCCTCTTTGTGTCCTTGGTGATCCCGATACAAAATCCATAGTGATGTTCTCCCATTTCCACTCAGGTATTTCCAAAGGTTGCAAAAGTCCTGATGGTTTCTGATGTTCGGCCTTAACCTGTTGACAAATTAAACAGGTTTGGACAAATTGGGCAATTTCCGTCTTCATACTCTCCCACCAGTACAAACTTTTCAAATCTTGGTACATTTTATTCCCTCCAGGGTGTACTGTAAACTTCGATCGGTGTGCCTTCATCCTTTGGCACCACTATCCGATTCCGAAATTTCAAAATACCATTTGATCCCAAGTTAAAATCCGACTTCTCTCCCTTTTTGACATTTTTCACCTACTTTTGCACTTCAGGGTCCTTTTCTTGAGACTCTTTAATACGTCCCATCAAAGTGGAATTTACTATAATGTTCCCAAGGATTACTTTTCTCGGCTCCAATCAAGGATTCCAATAACTAACTTCTTCTAACAAGTGAAACTCCTTAATCATCAATCCGGCCACTTGAACTTGACGACTTAGAGTATCAGCCACTACATTGGCTTTTTCTGGATGATACTTTATTGTGCAATCATAGTCTTCTAGAAATTCCATCCATCTACGTTGCCTTAAATTCAGCTCCTTCTGAGAAAATAAGTACTTAAGACTTTTGTGATCAGTGAAAACCTCGAATGTCACTCCGTACAGGTAATACCTCTATTTCTTTAAAGCAAATACCACAGTCGCTAACTCCAAGTCATGAGTCGGGTAATTTCCTTTATGCGGTTTCAAATTTCTAGAGGCATATGCTATCACTTTGTCATTTTGCATTAAAACACATCCTAATCCTTCCTTGGAAGCATTTGTGTGGACCACAAAACTATCTTTCCCATTCGGTAGAGCTAATACAAGCGCTCTTGTTAAACGTCTTTTTAACTCTTGGAAACTTTCTTCACACTTAGGACTCCATATAAACTTTTCACTTTTCTTGGTCAACTCAATCATGGGTCCAGCAATTCTAGAAAAATTCTGGATAAATCTCCGGTAATACCCTTCTAATCCAATAAAGATTCGGACCTCAGTAGGGTTTTTCGGTCGTTTCCATTTTGAAACAGCTTCAACTTTGGCCGGGTCTACTTTAATCCCGTCCTTAGAAATTATGTGCACCAAAAATGTCACTTCTTTCAACCAAAAGTCACACTTGCTAAATTTAGCATACAATTGGTGCTCCCTTAGAGTTTGCAAAACAATCCTCAAGTGCTTCTCATGATCCTCCACATTCTTAGAATACACCAAAATATCGTCAATAAAGACCACCACAAATTGGTCCAGATAAGGCTTAAAAACCCTATGCATTAAATCCATGAATGCAGCAGGTGCATTGGTCAATCCAAATGGCATTACTGCAAACTCAAAGTGCCTAGATCTCGAGTTAAAAGCAGTCTTGGGTATATCATTCTCCAAAATTCTAAATTGATAATAACCCTGTCTCAAATCCAACTTGAAAAATACCACCGCCCCTTGCAGTTGGTCAAACAATTCATCAATGTGAGGCAATGGGTAGTTATTCTTAATAGTGACCTCATTCAAGTCTCGATAATCTATATATAACCTTAAACTTCCATCTTTCTTCTTAACAAATAAAATCGGGGCTCCTCATGGTGAATCACTCCCTTTGATAAAACCCCGTTCCAACAGGTCCTGCAGCTGCAATTTCAATTCCTTCAACTCCACCGGAGCCATCCGATATGGAGTCTTAGAGATAGGTTCTACTCCCGGAGT
Source organism: Coffea eugenioides (assembly GCF_003713205.1). Classification (NCBI taxonomy): domain Eukaryota; kingdom Viridiplantae; phylum Streptophyta; class Magnoliopsida; order Gentianales; family Rubiaceae; genus Coffea; species Coffea eugenioides. Next base: position 23,517,842 of record NC_040044.1, on the reverse strand, counting down.
CACATCAATCTTAAAAGTTATATCCCTTTCCAGAGGTAAAGATTCTAGATTCTAGTTCCTCAGGAAAAACATCTGGATACTCTTTTACTACAGGCATGTTCTCTAGTTTCACCTTATCACTGGGAGTGTTGATTAGAAAGGCCAAATATCCCTGAGCTCATTTACTTAATATTTTCCTAGCTCGAATTCCTGAGATAAGTGCAGATGAAGATAATCTGCTCTTTACATCCAATTTTAAGGTTGCCTCCCCGGAATACACAATTCTACTATTTTCGTCTTGCAGTTCATTTGGGCATTGTAACGGGCCAACCAATCCATTCCTAAAATCACGTCATACCCTTTATTGCTAAACCTATCAAATCGGTCAGTAATTTCCATTCTCCAACCCAGATCTCACAATCTCTGTATACCAAGTTAGCAATTAGGCTTTGCTCCCCTGTAGGCATTTTAACCTCCAAGTCATAGGGTAACTTAATTGGTTTCAAGTCTATTCCACTCATAAAATTAGGGTTTACAAAAGAATGAGTCGCACCCGGATCAATTAAAATCTTAGCTAAACGGTGGAAGATAGGAACCGTACCTTCAACCACCTCAGTTGCATCGGGTATCTACTGATGGTCCAGCACATAAACCCTAGCCGGCACCTTAGGTCGACTACCTCCAGCACTGGTCTGTTTAGAGGTTGACCTTTCGGGTCTTTGGGCGTTACCTCCCACTTTCAGTTTACTTGGACAAGTCGCGAGTTGGTGCTCGGTGCTACCACAAGCCAAGCACTTCCCAAACTTTCTCCAACAATCATTCTCAGAGTGATTGGATTTACCACATTACCCACAAGTGACTTGAGGGGTCACGGCTGAACCACTAGAAGGCGCTCCCCTAGCCTGAACTGGTCCACTACGACCTCTTCTGGATAAAGCTTCCCTAGAAGGTCCAGTAGTCCTTATCCCTCCCATTCCTCTTCCAACTTTAGAAGGCTGTGGACTCTTACCAGTCTGTCCAAAAGTACGACTAGAAAAGTTCCTCTTCCTATTGTGAAAGTTTTTAACTTGCATTCTTGCACTTTCTACCTGTTGCGCTTTCTCTAAAGCCTCAGTAAAGGTGGAGATTTGGGTTGCAGCCAAACCCTCTTGAATTTCTACATTAAGTCCCTGCACAAACCGCCTTATCCTCTTCCGTTCATTAGTTACCAATTCAGGGGCATACTTGGAAAGTTTAGTAAATTTCCCTTCATACTCTGCCATACTAAGGGTCCCTTGTTTCAATTTGATAAATTCATCCTCCCTCTTCTCTTGAATTAAGGGCGGAAGAAACTTTTCATTAAACTCTCTCGTGAAATTCTCCCAAGTCCAAGGGGTTTGAACTCTCTCCCATTTTCCTTTTATCATGTCCCACCAAGCACGAGCCACTCTGTCAAATTGAAAGGCAGCAAAATTCACTCGCCTATCCTCAGTATAGTCTAAAGCGGCGAATATGTTAGTCATCCTTTCCAACCAATTCTCCGCTACCTCAGGATCAGGTTCACCCAGGAACTTAGACGGGTGAAACTTTAAAAACCTCTCTAGGGCTCTATCATCTCCTCTATCCTGTCCCCCAGTTTGGTTAAGCAGTCTAGGATCTTGCCTTTCCGCTAAACATTCTAGGATATCAGTCATCCTATTAATGGCAGTAGCCACTTGATTTCCCTCTACATTTTCCTGTCCTTGGGTCGGTCCGGTTGCCGATCCCTGGTCATCACTATGAGGTTGGGCTCGTCTAGTCCCTCGCCCACGGCCTCGACCACTCCTTCGTCCTTCCATTATCCTAGGTATGCCTAATGCCAGAAATGAATCAATTACGTGAGAAAATACTTAAAACAGGAACCAATCACGAAAATATTGAAAATAACAATAATTTACATTCATTAACATGTCAAGATCCATACAATTAGCAAGTCAGGGAAAAATCACAAAAATATAGCACACAGGTGCCACAAAAGTACTTTTAGTCACAGAAGACTAAAGTCAAACAAGTGCCTCAAAAGTTAGCCACACAGTCATGCAAAATACAATGGTCTCAGCACTTAGCGTCACCCTTGCTAATCCTAGCTACACCAGTCAAAAGGGTCAAAAGAGAGGTCAATCAGTCTAGACCTAGTCCGCAGCAGGACTACCAGGGGGAATTGTCGCGCCTCATTTTTACGAGAAAAATAAATGGTTAAAAAAAGTGAATTTTTGATTTGAAAAATGATTTTTGATTTACAAAGAAAGTGGGTCTAAATGGGACTTGAAAATGCGACGATTTGACCCAAAATATAGTTTAAAATGGGTTTTTGGAATAAAAATCGGAGTCGCCACTTGGTATAGAGTTAAGGTGTACCAAGTCACCTAAAAATGAATTTTTTAAAGGAAAAAGATAGAAAAAGAAACCCCTTTTAAACGACTCCTAGTCTACGTAAACCAACGAAAAAGGTTCGGGAGTCACATTTGACGAAGGGGAAGGCAAGGATGAAATCCAAGGCACCCCTTCGACCTAACCAAGGCTAGTTGCGTGATTTAGTCAAAGATTTTCTTGTTTTAACCAAAGAATTTATCACATTTGGATGTACTATATGAATGCAAAACCTAGACCTAGGGGGCATCGGGGGGCAAAATTTCTCTTCAAAGTTTGAATGGTGCCAATCACATTAATGGTGATGCCCAATAATGACTCTTTGGAGAGGTCACGAATAATGCTAATGACGAAAAATGAGTGGAATGAATGTATGCAATGTGAAAATATGAGTTTGCGTGAAGTGAAAAAGTAATAGAAAACAATAGTGTGTAAGTGGAAGTGTGCAAATGGATGTGCAAAGTAAGGTGAGTAAAGTGATAGTATGAAGTGTGTTTGTGCACGTGATAGTATATAAAGTGCTAGTGGTAGAGTGAGAATGTGTAAGATAAGCGTCATGTGCAATATGAAATGTATGAGCCCTAGAGGAATGCAAGCAAGATGGGTATGGGGGAACCCTAAGTCGTGACTTTTAATTTACCTTTTGGTTAGAAAAAGAATGAGCGTGCTAAGGCTATGTGTAGCCAAACTCGTCCATTCCCCTTACCAGAAGGGTGACTTCCTAACCTATACAAGCAAATGAGCTAGTCTAAATGAAAATGCAATCCTAAATGTGCAAGGGAAAGGGAGTGAAGGGTCATGCAAAAGTGTAAAACTAAAAAGAAAAGAATGAATGGAGATGTAGTGAAGGCATGCGAGTATGTACTAGCGAGAAGGGGCCCTATTGGGTCTAGCGTTGGACTAGCCCACATCTACGCTCTCTCACAAGCATTGGACTTGTAAGAGCTCGAGGGGACAACCATGACTAGCATTGGACTAGCCACGGTTACGTGCATTTGCATCCATCATACACATATATAAGTAATGTACATAATTAAAGCGAGTAGGCATGTGAGCACGTAATTCACATAACACATAACACATAACACATAAGCATGACATCTAGATGCAAGAACCTAGGAAAGCGATAACACATAGCACGTAAGCATGCAAACCACACAAAACAAAATAAAACCAATAAGCCCTAACTATTACATTCGAGGGGGGGCCTACTACAATCTAAAAGGGGAAATAATAAAAATAAATACCTAACTATTACAAACTTGGCATTCAAGTGCCTTTCAAATGATAAAATTGAACTAAAATTAAAGCAAAAACTAAGCAACTAAATAAATAAGGTGAAAATGAAATAAACACTTAAAATCATGCAATTGCACACATAAGACACATATATGCATGTAGGGTCAAATAAAGTAAAAAATAAGGGATAGAGTGTACCTCCCTTGAGTTGGAGCTCCTAATGGGGTGAAATTACTTATTTACCCTCCAAAATAAAAGAAAAGATCAAGGCATCACTTTAATTAACAAATAATCATAAAAGATGAATATAAGCATGAAATTGAATCAATTGAAACATATAAACAACCTACTTTTAAGAATTTAAAACAAAGAGGGACTTAAGTGCACAAATTAACAAAGTTTTGAGGTCAAAATTAAAGAAAAATAAAGTTCAAGGACCCATTTGCAATTAAAATAGGGACCCAAGTGAAAGAAGGTGAAAGTGTCTCGGGCCACAGTATAGTTAAAGAAAAAACCAGGGACCGATTCACAAATTTGGTTACCAGATTCTTAGTCAGACAGGCCATTGGGCCTTTGTATTTGTTTTCGTGGGCCAAGACTTCCCAAATCCAACCGAAAATCCAAGGCAAATGGAATGGCCAGTCTATTATTTTGACCCACAGATTGACCAACAAATCCAGTGGGCTTCTACCCTCTAGTCCAAACCAAAGGCCTAAAAAAAAACAGACTAGCCCATTACTCCAGCCCAACCGACCAATGCAAGGGCTTTGACTATCCAAACCATGTCAAAATCCAACCCAACAGTAGACAAAAAAAACCATTTGTTAGACCCAAACAAATATAATCCTTAACCCAACCTTTATCTTCTGACCAAACCCACCAAAATATTAAACTAACCAAAATTATTAAGATCTAATTGTACTCTAAAATCCGTAAATAATTTACCCGAAAAGTCACAAAAAACATGTAAAAAAGGTGGATTAAACTTAAAAAATGAAATAAGTTAGATTATTCCAGACTTTGGGCCATAGCAGAATAAGGGGAAGCTTGAGGGGTTCCAACACAACGAAAATAGGGATCTAATTGAAAGAATTATAAACATTTTGGGGTCAAATTATGAAGATCTAAAATTCTGGGGTTAAACCACAAGACAAAGAGAATAAGCATCAGTTTCCATTTCCGTCAAGCTCATACAAGCAATCACCGTTCGGTCATTTTAACGAACAGGTTGAGGGCATTAGAATTTCATCAGATTTTTGCTTGAATTGAAGTTGATCAAGCTCAAAAATTGTTCAAATATCAAAGGATTTCAGTCCTATTCAAACATATAAGGCACGAACTATCCAAAACCATGACCAGCAAACTAAACATTAACTTCAAGCAAACACAGAGCTTCAGCAACCCAAAACGGCAAATTCTTATGCCAATCTCAACCCGAACATCAAACATCAAGTTTTTTCTCCCAAATACAAACATTAGGTAATGAAACATGCGGCAAAACCCAAACAGATGACTGGACATGATGAAAAACATCTCAATGAAAAGCGTATCAAATAAGCTAACATCAATTAATATTATCATTTCAGCTTTCTTTTCAATCAGAGCAATATCGACAATTCAGTCTCAATTCTAGCTATTCCCTCTCATAATAGCAGCTTGATACGTAGGGAAGGACAAGACAAAGAAAACAGAAATGACACCAAAATAAGCACGCAAGAAACCCTAAAAAAATGAAACTCTACCTTCTACCATTGCTGACCATGTCATTTTCCTTTTACGCAAGATGTAGGCAAGTCATCTTTTAATTAAAACTTTCAATCAGACATTTCATCCAACACCAAATGGGCATTAAAACATCATCAATTTTTGGCTCAAATGGGGTTATAATCAACCCCAAAATTGTCAGCAACCCAAGGAAATTCAGTCCAATCAGCATACAAGCATGCGTATTCGAAAATCATGAACCAACAATCAGGAAAATCGCAACAAAAATAGTTACAGCAGCTTGTTTCGAGAGCTTGAACAAAACTGCAATTTTAAAGAAGGAAGGACACTTTACCGTGCTTTTGCTTGACGAAAATTTGCAGGTGACGCTGGACAATTCCGGTGGTGGCGGCGGCATCAGCAACCAGTTGCGGGTTCCCTTGTTTCCTCGGATTCCCTTTGCTCTGTTTTTCTTCTTTTCTTTGCTCCCTTGGGTTTTTCCTCTCGCCGCTCCCTTGTTCTTTTTTCACTCTCAAATGAAGCCTTCCCCTTTCTTTTCCTCCTCCAAGCTGCCTTTTCTCGGCCCTCTCTTCCCCAGCCGGCTTCCCTGCTTTTCTTTTTTCATCCCCCCGTAGCCTCCTGTTTCTTCTCTCTATCCCACGGCCGTAGCCTTCTCGGCTTTTTCCTTTCCTTCCTCTCTTCTTTCGTACATCTCCCCTCTTTTCTTAGGCCTGCAGGTGTCTCAAACACCTACCCCTCCCTAAACACTTGTCCTACAATTCCTTAACCACTTGTCTAATTGTGAGATCCCGTAATTTTCACAAGTCCTCCCTAGGCATTATTCTATTTCTTTACGATCTAATGGTCCTAGAAACGTGTTCTTATATGAGTGCGTGTTGTGTATGCTCACTGTACTCGCGGGAATTTTATATCTTTGTTGGACGAGCGGGGGAGCGCAACGTTTGAACTTGGAAAAGAAAAGAAAAGTTTTGAAAAAAAGCCAGGGGCCAAATCCGGCCAGTTCTTGGCCGGATTGATGGCCGGATTGTTTGAACATTTTGAAAAAAATTCGACTTAGCCACTGCCTTGAATCCGGCCAAGATTCCGGCCGGAAATCCGGCCAGATTCCGGCCGGATTCTGACGTGGCAGCTACGGTTGCCAAGTTTGACCGACTGTTTCCTGCCTTTTTATCTCACTTTTGCACCCAAATATCTTCATTTCTTCCCTGGCTCAACCGAGCTTCATAAGAGAGAAAAGCTCTCAAGTTTTTCCTAGTTTCAATCTTCACCAAATCTTGCGATTTCACCGATGGTTTTGGACAATATTTCACACAAGGGTTCTCTATGGTGGTTTAAAGCTTTTAATGGATTGGTTTTTGAAGGGAAGCTCTAGGTGGATAGCTCTCTTGAATTTGAGGTAAGATTGGATATGCGAGTTTCCTTTGGTTCTAATATTGGTTAATTAATGGTTTGTGGTGGTCATGTATGTGATTTTGTGGAGTATTTCATGGGTTTATGGAAATTATGGTGATTTTCTGATTTATTGGGTATTTTTATGATTTTATATGAAAGTCTTGGATTGGATTTGGATTAGTGGTTTCAATGGTGTTAATAGAAGCTCTTGTACGTTATTTATGGTTGTTGCGGAAAATTTCCGTATGTGAAGTGAATTTCCGGTTTCTAGGGTTTCAAATTAGGGATTTTTCCAAGGTTGGCTTTAAGCTTTTAATTGGCTTTGATTGAAGGAAATTATGGCTTAATTGAATGTATGGTATTGTTTATGAACCATATGGGTGACTGTGGTTAATTGTTATGAGAATTGGTATTTGAATGGTAGGTTGGAAATGTGTAAAATTTAGGGGTTATGCCGTCCAATTTTTGAGAGTATGTGTTTGTTTTGAATTTGAATTGATCTTGATTCATTTTATGGAAATTCTTGTGATTTGGAAATTGGGAGGATTAAGTTCCATATTAGTGACATTTCTAAACTTTGTTTAAGTTAATTCATCCTTGTTTTGGCCTGTACATGATTGGTATAGGCTAGTCTCATGTTAAGTGGGGATTTCTAGCCCTTAATTGTGATTAGTGATAGTCATATGCAAAGGTCGGTTCAAGAAGAGTAATTGAAGTTTTTCCCTGTTTCTGGACTGAACTTGGACTGTCATTTTCTCTGTACTGTAGACCGAATCAACTTTTGCTCAAAACATGAAACTTGTAGATATATGAGTTGACTACTTGCCTACAAAATTTCAGATTGATTGGAGTACTTTGGCTTGTGAATTGACCGAAATACCCATGACTGCCCCATAACCCCTGTTTTATGACAGTTTTCGTTCTTTCTCTAGGATTCGGATTTTGACCCTGAATAAGTATGTTTTGGCCTTGGAGATCTTCATAAAAAATGTTGACATATGTCTTAGCTTCGTAACGCCATAAGATTCGTTTCGATCGGATAAGTGTAGCTTTAATTGTGATTAAAATGCCAAAAGGCAATAGAAGCTTGTTAATTTTAGAATTTCCTTTGCTTGACTTGATATTTGTAATTTAGGGTTTCAACTTGATCAAGGTAATGAGGTATGCCGGATAAGGTTCGTGAGCCATGGTTGGTGAGTGATCCCTCAACTACTTTTCCACAATTACTTTGGAAATAAGTCTTGCATCGATTTCATGATTTGCATATCATTGTGTTTGTGTGTGTGCCATGACATTTGACTCGGGTGAGTTCTTGGGAAAATCTTGTGCTTAGAACCAATGTCCCCGCTACTGTTTACGTATTCCTTGGAGCACGATGGCTCCTTCTACCTGTTTATCCGTTACTTGATCTAAGGGAGCGTTGGATATCTAAGTACAAGAATTTCACTGGCTCCAAGAGAGCAATATATGCACATTTGATCACTAATTCTTGCATCATGTAAATGTACAATTGTAAAGTTTATTGGATTACTGATTTTACTGTTCACTCGCTGAGCTTCTAGCTCACCCCAAATGTTTTCTTCTCCCCACAGGGATCGAGGCAAAGGAAGAGCTTGTATTACGTTATTTGTGTAGCTGGATGGAGTATCTTATGTATGATTTGACTTTGGATTTCTTCTTGTGTAATAGTTGATGTTAGGGGTGTATGAAGGTTTGAGATTGGTCGGATGTATATGTATATACGTTCGTATGAATGTTTGAACTTGAATGGATGAACGTGTACGTTCCACGTTTGGGAATTAGTTCCACTGCGATTGTGATAGGAAATTCTTGGAGAATTTGTTATATATTTGAGTTTTATATTGTAATTTGTTTGAGAACTGTAGTGATCGACTGAGTCCCCCTAAGACGGGGGAGGTGGGGTCGTTACACTAATGCTTATTTGCACACTTGTTCAACATGCAATTGACACACTTGTTTAATATGCTAATTTTTAAAATTACCTTGCAAAATGCCTTAGCAAGAAAAATCAAAATTTAAAAAAGATAAAATGGATCTTTATTCAGGATTTTTCTAAAATTAGTGTAAAATTGCTTTAAAAAGAAAATGATGAATTTTAATGTATTAAAAATAAGAATGAACACCAATTATTATTTGCAACCTTAAATTAATTAAAAATAATAAATATGAAACAAGAATAAAAAGATTAAAAAGTCAAAATTGAATGAATAAAACTAATTAAAATTTTAAGATTGAATCAATGAAATTTTTGGTGTCTACAGTTTGCCCCTCTTTGTCTGAGTTTTGGAAAAACTTGAGACAAAGAAGTAGACACCAAATACTTACCTGTGTTATTCGACTGCGAACGACTCGAATGACTGACGCTTTTGAAATGAAGACTGTACAAAAATTTAAACCACGGGATGCACACTAGTGGGACTAACCCATGTTTAGTGGCAATAAGGATGAAATGCACGCTAGTGGGACTGACCCATGTTTAGCGGCAATGCAAATGAAGTGCTCACTGGTGGGACTGACCCATGTTCAGTGGCAGTAAAATGAAAGGCTCACTAGTGGGACTGACCCACGGCTAGTGGTGATGCAAATAAAAGGTGTGCAAATAAAATGCTCACTAGTGGGACTGACCCAACGGCTAGTGGCAGAATAAACGAAATGCGCACTAGTGGGACTGACCCATGTTTAGCGGCAATGAAAACATGAAATGCGCGCTAGTGGGACTGACCCATGTTTAGCGGCAATGAAAACAAAATGCACACTGGTGGGACTAACCCATGTTCAGTGGCGATGAAAATAAAATGCACACTAGTGGGACTGACCCAACGGCTAGTGGCAGTGTAAAAGAAATGCTGGTATGTATGAAGAAACAGTATAAGACTTGCTCGAAAAATTATCCAAAGATTTGCCCCAGTGATGAATTGGTCAGTGGGATTAAACCCGAGCCTGCCTTTGACAAATTGGTCGGTCAGTGGGATTAAACCCAAGCCTGCCGTGATATAAGCGGTCAGCGGGATAAAACCCGGTCCTGCCGAGGTTGGCGGGATAAAACCCGGTCCCAACGCGATATAAGTGGTCAGCGGGATAAAACCCGGTCCTGCCAAGGTTGGCGGGATAAAACCCGGTCCCAACGCGATATAAGCGGTCAGCGGGATAAAACCCGGTCCTGCCGAGGTTGGCCGGATAAAACCCTGTCCCAACGCGATATAAGCTGTCAGCGGGATAAAACCCGGTCCTGCCGAGGTTGGCGGGATAAAACCCGGTCCCAACGTGATATTTGTGAAGTTGGCGGCACAAAATCCAGGCCCAACGTGATGTTTCAAAAAGATTTGTCGAGAAACAAGAAGTTAAACTTGATTTTTTTCTTTCTTCTTCTCTCTCTCTTTTTTCTTTCTTTCTTTTTTTTTTATTTTTAACTTTTCCTGATTTTTCGAGAGAATCTTTTCGAAAAATAATTTTGATACGAAATATGGGCCGCTTATGGGCCATGTTTTGGGCTGCAAGAGATGGAATCTTTTAGTAATAGTTAGTAGTTTATTTTCTAGATTTCTATTTTATTTGCTAGGAATAAATTCGGTCCAAGACCTCATGTTGAGTTGGATCCGATTTATAGAGTCTAGGCTCACTATAACTTAAGTTGGTTAATTAGCTTTTATTGGGTTATGTTGGGCCAGCTTAAAGCTTTCATTGGATCGATTATAAGCTGACCATTAGATAGTGGATTTGAGTAGTGGAATCGGGCCAAAGGCCTAGCCTAGCCGAGTTAGGGTTTTCAAGTCACTTTAGGTTTTCAAGTTGTAAGGCTATATATAGCCTAGGTTTTCATTCATTAAAGGGGAATTCAGATTTTATAAAATATATGTGAGTTATTTCACTCTCTCTTGCCTCAAGAGAATTTCCTTTGAATACTTGAGAATTAATCTCAAGTTGTTCATCGAACTTATCAATCAAGTAGTCTCCTTGATTGTGGCGTTCTTCTATCCATACTTTTGGTTCACTAAATTTGCTAGTCGTGGGTTAAGGAATCTCCTTAGTTCGTGGCTCGTGATTCTAGAAGGGTCAAAGTTCCGCCAATCATCCCAACTTGGTGTTCGTCTAGATCCGTCTCACATCAGTTGGTATCAGAGCTAGTCGACGACATCAAGTATATCCCGTTGAGTTTGTTCGTAAGCTTTCTAGTCAATTTTATTTTGCAATTCTGGTCGTGTCTTCCTTTGTGTCAAGTCCGATTGTTATTACAAAAAAAAAAAATTCTGTCCGCCTTTGTTGTCTTGTTGAGTCACTCTTTGATTTCTTTTGCTTCGTGTCCACTTCGTGCATTACTTGTTGTGTGATTCTGTCTTGAAGCCTGCCTTCAAGTGTAGCCGTGTTTTGTTCGTTGCATATTCTGTTTAAATATCAAACAAAAAAAAAAAAATTTCTGCGACGGCTAGGGTTTTCACTTGCAACTAGGGTTTCCTTGGGTGCAAGTTTCTTGCCAAATCTGTCCAAACTTTAGTTTATTCCACCAAGTTGTTTTCATTAATTTCCTAAACTGATTTTTGTGGTTAAACTTGTTTGGGGTTGGAATCTTGAAGAGGAACTACAATAATCTAGGGATTCTTGAGTTTCTTGAAACTAATCTTGAAGTCTCAAAATTTTGATACATGTTTTGATAGTTATTGGAGGATTGAAGGAGAACATTGGAGTGACATAAAATTCTGGAATTTTACCAAAAAAAAAAACAGCCGAGAAATTGTGTGTTTGTAGAGTCAAAAAAAAAAAAAAAAGGGAAACACACAATCGGCTAGGACAAGGCCGAACAAGAAAGAAAAGAAGGAACTTGATTCTTTATTGCCAAGACCTGATTTGCTACACTTTGCTTCTTGAATTTGATCCGTAAAAACAGAAATTTAAGGCAAAGGAAGGGTTTAAAAATTCTGACCAACTTCTTCTTGGAATTCTTGATCACCTTGAACTTTGACTACGTGCACCACCTTGCGAGGTTCTTGGAGTTCTTGATTACCTTGGGACTTGAACACTTGAACTTCCCTTCGGATAAAAAGTCTCTTGTAAGATCTTGCATCCATACATGGCTTCCTTATTTTAGGACTAAAGTTCTTGAAGGCTGTTTGAGCAAGTCGCTTGGGGGAGTCTTGGGTAACATCACTTGTATCATCTTGGGAGGCCATTATCTTGACACAAGACCCACGGTTGTCTTGCCTTGCAAAGGAGGAAGGGAGAGAAGAGAGAGAGCCGACTGTTGGGGGAAGGTGTGCGGCCAAGAGGGAAGGGTTTTTTAAACACCAATTTCTGGAAATTGGAGGGAGTAGTCTCGGTTAGAATAGGAAACTACCAAAATCTGTTTGGCCCTTGGTTAGCAGCCGACTTTAGGAAGGTTAAAGAGAAACGAAATCTGTAAATTCTTTTTTGGTAACAATTCTGATTTGGTAAGGTAACAAAATCTGGAAAATTTCAGCGGTTGGGAAACTACCAAAACTGTTTTCACTTGGCTTCCTAACCGACTTGCAAAGTAGTTTAGGAAGGCAGACTTTTGGAAGGTTAAGGAAAAGGAAATTCTGGAAAATTTTTGGGATTAGGAAGCTACCAAATCTGGGATAAATTTTAAGATAGTCATAGCCGGCTTTAGGGAGATTTCCAAAGAGGTTCTACACCTAACTTGTTTCCAAAAATCAATTGGGCAATTAAGTAAAGCACTTGGGAACTCCATCATCGTACTTGGACTTTTTTTTTCTTTGTACATCAATTCTTTCCTCTTCCATTCCTTATTCATTACTTGAGCTTTCCATTTCTACTTTTTGTTTCCTTGTTCTTTTGATACAATTGGGAGCTATTTTGATTAAAGTTTGATTGAACTTCTTTGAGAAAATTTCTGATTTCTTCAAAGGAAACAATCAAGTGGCTTGAGAAGTGAATTGGTGAGATCATTAGAGTGTTTTTAAACACTTGAGCAAAACACGAGAGTGAGCGAAACACGTAAGGGAGCGAGTGAGGACTGTTCTACTAATTTTTGTTGAGTTTTACAGGTAATAAAAGTATGAGACAAATGAATGCTCAACTGGAGCTCCACCATCTTGTGCCTAAAGGAGTAAATACTGTGGCATTGCGTGAGATAACTGAGCAATTGGAAATCATCAAAGCTCAAAAACATGATTGGTTTTATACACGTTGCCATATCAAGGATAAAGTTTGCAGCTTAGCCATTGATAAGGGTTGTGAAGTTAATCTCGCAAGTACTGTCTTGGTTGAGAAATTGAATCTTCCAACCATTGATCATCTTCGCCCTTACAAGTTGCAAAGTGATAGTGGTGATATTTGGATTACTAAGCACACACTTGTTCCTTTTCGTATTGGTCAATACGTGGATGAGGTGTTGTGTGATGTGGTTCCCATTCAAGTGACGCATGTGCTGTTGGGACAATGGTGGATGTTTAATCGAGAAGTCAAATATGATGGATATACTAATAAGTATTCCTTCACATTTAATGGCCGTCGTACCAGGCTTGTGTCGCTTAACTCTAAGCAACTTTGTATTGATCTAGCATACATGAAGAGTGAGCATGAGCGTTATAGTATGAAGAAAGAGCTGGAGGAGAGAATTGTGACTGAAGAGGTAAAATTCGAGGGAGTTGAAAAGGAGAAAGATGTTGAGAATAATGAGGGGAAAAAGTCAGCTACTGAGCATGAAAAAGAGATTAAAAATTCTAAGAGTAAGCTGATTGTGAGAAAGGATGTGAGATCATATGTTTTTTCTAACGATCTTGACTCTACTTTGTTTAGTGTTTCTACTTTTATGCAGGTTAAGCAAGGAAAAATTGAGTTGATCTTGGCATGTTCTATGCCTAAATCCATTGGTGAATATCAAACTTTTCATGGAGTTTGCACCTTAAGTGTTGTCTCTCTTTGTCATCCACTGATGTTCAACGTCAACCATGAGCCTGATTTGCTTGTTGGGAGGAATAATGAAGTTTCAAAGGGAGTTTCTACACTTGAAACTTGTTATACATTTCCTTCTTATTTTGTTGGTGACAATCCTTTCCTCATTGGTCCAAATTCTGATTCCTTTCAACCTGGTTTTATTCTTCAATTTGAGGGTTCAAAAGCTACCTATCTCGATCTTGTTCCATTTGTGCAAGATAGGCCATACCCACAACAACTTGCAATGAATTTTGTAACTTTGCACAATCATGTCCGAGACTTTCCTAGCCTGATTGAGCATCACTATGAAGATCCTTATCTTGTGAATGTGAATGGTAAGCTGTCAAGTGATTTTATACCTACAAATCCTAATCGTGTGATTTATTGTGTAGGTCCAAATTCGACCATTCATGACACAATGCTGATTAGAGAGCTTTGGAGTGGTTGGAGCAAAGCCTTGAGTTTCCCATGGCGGATTGTGAGCATTTTCAAGCTAACCAAGAGACATGTGCACCGAATTACAATAATCATGACGTATGCAAGTATCATCCATTCTAAGAGAGTCAATATGTGGAGATTTGAAGTTTCATACTGCCAACTCTTGTAGTACCATTCATTTCCAAACACGATTTGAGGACAAATCTTTTTTAAGAGGAGGGGAATGATACGAAATATGGGCCGCTTATGGGCCATGTTTTGGGCTGCAAGAGATTGAATCTTTTAGTAATAGTTAGTAGTTTATTTTCTAGATTTCTATTTTATTTGCTAGGAATAAATTCGGTCCAAGACCTCATGTTGAGTTGGATCCGATTTATAGAGTCTAGGCTCACTATAACTTAAGTTGGTTAATTAGCTTTTATTGGGTTATGTTGGGCCAGCTTAAAGCTTTCATTGGATCGATTATAAGCTGACCATTAGATAGTGGATTTGAGTAGTGGAATCGGGCCAAAGGCCTAGCCTAGCCGAGTTAGGGTTTTCAAGTCACTTTAGGTTTTCAAGTTGTAAGGCTATATATAGCCTAGGTTTTCATTCATTAAAGGGAATTCAGATTTTATAAAATATATGTGAGTTATTTCACTCTCTCTTGCCTCAAGAGAATTTCCTTTGAATACTTGAGAATTAATCTCAAGTTGTTCATCGAACTTATCAATCAAGTAGTCTCCTTGATTGTGGCGTTCTTCTATCCATACTTTTGGTTCACTAAATTTGCTAGTCGTGGGTTAAGGAATCTCCTTAGTTCGTGGCTCGTGATTATAGAAGGGTCAAAGTTCCGCCAATCACCCCAACTTGGTGTTCGTCTAGATCCGTCTCACATCAAATTTGCCCCAGTGTAGGGCCCTTTTCCCTTCTTTCTTCTCTTTCTTCGGCATCGGCCTTCCACATCACCAGATGCTCTTTCGTCGATTTCAACTATGAATACCTGCACGGGGGCTTACCAAAGTATGACATGCACTTGAATTTCATGAAAAGAGCAGCGTGATTGATTTGAAAAATGTATTGTTTGATTCTTGGACGAAATCCTCAAATGTGTTACAAAATCTGCCCCAGTGTGGGTTCATTTCTCGAAATCTCACAAATAACAAATTTGCCCCAGTATGGGCCCATTTAATTTGCAAAAACTTTGTTTGGATGACGCTCCAAAGTGAAATTACACTTTCTAAAATTTAGAAAATAATCATATATGCAATGTGAAGAAATTTAAACGTCGAGTTTGAAACTCATGCAGAAATTTCATGATGAATCCTTCAGAGTAACACCAAATTCAAGAAGATTTCCTCCTCACTTTTAGCATCGGTGCTTAGGGTAACGGGTCACCACTTCTTGCTGGCTCATCTTTCGGGACCAATCAAGTGGACATTATTTCTGATTTGGAAGTGGCTAAAGGAAATGGGAGGTCGGGACTTGTTTTATTCTTGTGCCCAAATTGTATGTAATCCCTTCAATACCACATCTTAGTGAAAGCAAAGAGTTTGTCACCCTTATTTCTTAAGAAAATGTAGTCAACATATAAGCTTTATAGGCTTGCAACAATATGGATAGAAACGATAGCTAAACATGTGAAAACTGGTTATACCCTTATGATCACAAATGATTGATGGATTTCTTACGAGCATGACCTTTGTTTTGAGTTGTCATGAAGGAATAAGTCAACGATGGACTTTTATGGGCTTGTAATGTGGCTTGAAGACGATAGTTTAAGAAATAATTTTCAAGGACATTGCACCGAGGATCACATTTTTCCAAAATTGCCCCTATTTTCAACTTAAAGATCTCAGATTTTGTTTGCATTTTTCTCATCATTCACCAGGGACTTCAACGTCGAATTTTTCTGTATTTTTCTTGCATTTACTTTTCTTGCTTTGTTTTTGCTTCTTTTTTTCTTTTTCCTCGACCTGGGGACTTTCACATGGTGAGTAGCGTCACCCCATACCCAAGCAATTCAGAAATACAGCTAAAATTTTTCGGCATCAGAAATTTTCTTGACAGGGCTATTGCAAAGAACAGAAGTCAGGACTTTCGGCTTTTGTAATGGGGTCAGGTGGGGTGCTTAGAAAAGTTAAGGCTTGAAAGCAAATTTCAAGAGTGGTTTGAATAACCTGAGATCGCATTGTTGCGCCCACCCTATTTTAGGGCTAAATCAGAATTTGCCCCAGTTTATGCTCAATTGAGGCTTTTTCTCTTTCATTTTCTTTCTTCTTCTTGATTTTTCGGCCTTCTGCCATTCTTTTAAACTTTCACAAAATTTACCCCAATTTATTTTTGAACTGAGGTTCTCTTTTCTTCTTTTGTCTTTTGATTTTGTTGCATTATCACTTTTCACTTCTTTAAACTTTTCCCTTTTCAACTCAAACTTGCCCTAGTGTGGGGTTTGCGATTCTCAGGGGTTGCCAAATGAAGTATTTTATTCTGAAGGTTCAAAAGGGATAACTAGGGATAGAATGTTTGATTGGAAAAGAAGAGGGCCTGACTTTTATTCCGTTCCTTACAATAACTCTGAAAGGAAACTTTCATTAATGCGAAATTTCTTGCATGTATCTGAATTAATTGACTGAGGAAGACCCTTGTTCATCCATATCTGTGAAACACCAAGTGGAATCAAATTTCCCCAATTTGGGATTCCCTTTTTTCTTTTAATTTTACCATTTTTGCTTTTCTCCTTTTTGGAAAATTCTCCAATCTCCCTCCCCAATGTGGGGTGTGATCGTAAGTGCTTTTGAAAAGAACCACCAATTTTAGCTCAAATGAGGATGCAAGGGATAAATAGTGTTTAGGTTGTAGAAACGATGGCCAAAGTATCATTCTTACACCTCATGACAACCAAGTAAACGAATTGCTCGTTGAGAATCCATTCCCTTTTGAAAATCTTCCCAATGTAGGGTAGTGATCATTAAGGCCCTTATTTGAAACGAAATTATTCTTTTAAGGCTCAAATGGGAGAGCAAATGATAAAATCTGTATCGGTAGTGAAACGAATGCTTGAAGTATCATTCCAAATTTTCAAAATAAACAAGAATAATGCACATTTTTGCTTTCACTTAGATGTGATTGAATCTAGTTAGACCAGTGAGCATTTTCAAACAAAGATTGCCCCAATTTGTAATTTATCAATCAATGTGACTAATTTTATTTTGGGGTTAATAGAAGTGGGTAAAATATGAATTGTACAGTGAAGGAGAAAAAGGTATCGTATTGGGCCTTTTGAGTGACCTCTTTTAATTCTGAGCATTCTTATTGCATAGCTCGGATCATCAATCTGGTGTATACGTTTGTGAGTTTTCAGGCAAGAGGTTGAAAAATCTCAATTTGAGCTTATTTCTTAAAATTCATCATGAAATCTCTTAACGAGCTCAATAAAGAATGAAATGTACATGAGTAAATACAAAACAAATAATTGTCTGAAGCTTTATTGCTGAAAAAGTTTAAAACAAAAATTCTCGTTCAATTATAATACAAATGAGAAGAGAAAAACTTCTAAAAAACTCCACATATTTACACTTTTTGTCTTCTTTTCTTTTGGAACAAAAATGTATTAACAAATCAAATAAACAAAAATTTTCTCTTTAACCAACAATTATGAAGTCTCTTAGATGCTTTAGCCTAGCGCTTCTAGATAGATCCTTCATGTTTTCATTGCAGGGTCTGCCCAAGAATCATGTAATTAGATCAAAATTATTATCAGATATGAAAACATTTTCACCTTATTGAAACATTTTTATGAATGCAGGGGCGGGGAGAAATAAAAGAAAAATACCCAGAGTTAGTAAGCAAGATTGTAAAATCGGTATGCATGTCCTATGGGGGAGCCCTTTTTGTGCCAAGGGTAGGCCTAGCATGAAAATGCAATCCTCTAGGGTAGGCACCATACAATACCTGATGAATCCGATCAATTGATTGAATGAAAAATGATTTGAAAAATTTGACCAATTGGAGTGACGAGAGACATTTGTCACAATGAGGACAACGTCCGAATGGATTGATCATTTCGATCGAGACTAGAATTTGCAAAAACGCATCGGTTTGACCTTGACGAACTTCCTATCAAAGAGATTGAAATTCGTTGACAAATTTTCTCATAAAGCATGGGTCAAAACCCCAACCGATCAAATGGCTGGATACAATGGATGGTTTTCTCAAAATCGACTAGGTTTCCCAATTTGAAATTTGACATTGAAACCCTAATTGGTCAAATGGGTTGAATGAAATTGATGATTTATTCAAAAATTGACTGGATCACCTTAAAAAGGGTAAAATGGTCAAATGTGTCGAATGAAAATTTGATTATTTATTGAAAATTGAATGGATAACCCTAATCAAATGAATTGAATGAAATTGATGATTTATTCAAAATCGACCGGATCACCCTAAAAAAGGGTAAATTGGCCAAATGAATTGAAATTGATGATTTATTCGAAATTGACCAAATTGTTCTAAAAATGAATTGAAATTGATGGTTTATTCAAAAATCGATGGAACTATCTCCCCTTTGGTAGTTTCAAAAATTTATTGCGATGCATTAGTCTATGAGCCTTCTAAAATCAAGATCTGGCCTCTATATTTATCGTCTCAACAATGAGGAATCATTTGTGAATTTCTTCAAATTAATGTCCTTTATGCAAGGGAAATTTTTACCAATTTTGCTTAAAATGGCCAAAAGATGATTGTTAGATGCCCATATTCTAATGTGCAAAAATCGCTTTGCCATCTTAGAAAAGATCGGATCCTACCTTACCTCGTGCACTACCCCTTTGGATGGTACAGGAAATATAAACGTGCAAGTCTCGTTGGATTATATATCCGAGACACAGGGTGGTTTATTCCTAGTACGGGATCCCCTTCTAGGGTTTATGCATGATGCCATTTTATCAAAGCGCGTAAATATGCGGTACACAAATGAAACGTGACCTAAAGAGAACCCCTTTTTGTATGCCGGGGTGAGCCTAAAATGAAATGTATTCATGTTACAAATGCGAAGCATTGAATTTAAACGTGTCATATTAAATAAGGTAGGCTCCTAGAGAGTACCATGCCAGGACTCTTATTTTCTAGGGCTTATGAATGCAATGGAGACAAAAACCAAGAAAAGTTAGTTCAATCGGATAAATACACATAACACATTGTAGCAAAGCAATACAAAGAGGTAAAGCAATAAAAGGAAAAAGGGGATTGGATCCCTCCCCTCATGAATAGAGTCCCTAATAGGGTAAGGCAGACTCTACCCTAGGTACACTATCATGGATGCATGCGGTATTGGCTCACTAATGCATCTAGACTCGATAGGCTTTAGGTCCCCGAGCCTTCAGACTTGGAAACCAAAGGTCATCAATCCCAAGGTTCTTTGTCGGTGGCTCGAGCGATTCCCCAGACACTGCTGCGCACACGTCGTGTCACGGTCACATGTCTGAGCGAATCTATCAAAAATCCTCAACCTTCGACTAAAAACTAAAGGCTATTAACCCAAAGCTTAAAGCGGAAGATTGAGTGACCCCTCGGACCATGCTACGCACACGTCGTGTCACGGTCACATGTCCAAGCGGGTCGCCTAAAATCCTAATAAGGTGGAGTGGCGTGACAAGCCACTAAAAGAAAAATAAATGAGGGGTGAAAAATTAAAGCGTATGCACGTATGCTAGTGCTCGTTTGGAGGGGAGGGATCAAGATCCAACGCGATGCTCTAGGGTAATATCCCCCACCCAAATGCAATGCAAAGCGCGGAATCACATAAATAAACCATCCATCCATCAAAACAATCGTACGCCAAATGGGTGAGTGAGTGAGTTGATACGCGCGAAATGCAAAACCCTAAAAAAAACAAATGCAACCCTAAACATCCAAATGCGATATATGAAAAGATTAAAAGAAGAAAATAATCGACTAAATCAAATGCTCAGACTCTCTAAGTCCCCAGTGGGGTCGCCAGCTGTCGCGCCCCATTTTTACGAGAAAAATAAATGGTTAAAAAAAGTGAATTTTTTATTTGAAAAATGATTTTTGATTTACAAAGAAAGTGGGTCTAAATGGGACTTGAAAATGCGACGATTTGACCCAAAATATAGTTTAAAAAGGGTTTTTGGAATAAAAATCGGAGCCGCCACTTGGTATAGAGTTAAGGTGTACCAAGTCACCTAAAAATGAATTTTTTAAAGGAAAAAGATAGAAAAAGAAACCCCTTTTAAACGACTCCTAGTCTACGTAAACCAACGAAAAAGGTTCGGGAGTCACATTTGACGAAGGGGAAGGTAAGGATGAAATCCAAGGCACCCTTTCGACCTAGCCAAGGCTAGTTGCGTGATTTAGTCAAAGATTTTCTTGTTTTAACCAAAGAATTTATCACATTTGGATGTACTATATGAATGCAAAACCTAGACCTAGGGGGCATCGGGGGGCAAAATTTCTCTTCAAAGTTTGAATGGTGCCAATCACATTAATGGTGATGCCCAATAATGACTCTTTGGAGAGGTCACGAATAATGCTAATGACGAAAAATGAGTGGAATGAATGTATGCAATGTGAAAATATGAGTTTGCGTGAAGTGAAAAAGTAATAGAAAACAATAGTGTGTAAGTGGAAGTGTGCAAATGGATGTGCAAAGTAAGGTGAGTAAAGTGATAGTATGAAGTGTGTTTGTGCACGTGATAGTATATAAAGTGCTAGTGGTAGAGTGAGAATGTGTAAGATAAGCGTCATGTGCAATATGAAATGTATGAGCCCTAGAGGAATGCAAGCAAGATGGGTATGGGGGAACCCTAAGTCGTGACTTTTAATTTACCTTTTGGTTAGAAAAAGAATGAGCGTGCTAAGGCTATGTGTAGCCAAACTCGTCCATTCCCCTTACCAGAAGGGTGACTTCCTAACCTATACAAGCAAATGAGCTAGTCTAAATGAAAATGCAATCCTAAATGTGCAAGGGAAAGGGAGTGAAGGGTCATGCAAAAGTGTAAAACTAAAAAGAAAAGAATGAATGGAGATGTAGTGAAGGCATGCGAGTATGTACTAGCGAGAAGGGGCCCTATTGGGTCTAGCGTTGGACTAGCCCACATCTACGCTCTCTCACAAGCATTGGACTTGTAAGAGCTCGAGGGGACAACCATGACTAGCATTGGACTAGCCACGGTTACGTGCATTTGCATCCATCATACACATATATAAGTAATGTACATAATTAAAGCGAGTAGGCATGTGAGCACGTAATTCACATAACACATAAGCATGATATCTAGATGCAAGAACCTAGGAAAGCGATAACACATAGCACGTAAGCATGCAAACCACACAAAACAAAATAAAACCAATAAGCCCTAACTATTACATTCGAGGGGGGGCCTACTACAATCTAAAAGGGGAAATAATAAAAATAAATACCTAACTATTACAAACTTGGCATTCAAGTTCCTTTCAAATGATAAAATTGAACTAAAATTAAAGCAAAAACTAAGCAACTAAATAAATAAGGTGAAAATGAAATAAACACTTAAAATCATGCAATTGCACACATAAGACACATATATGCACGTAGGGTCAAATAAAGTAAAAAATAAGGGATAGAGTGTACCTCCCTTGAGTTGGAGCTCCTAATGGGGTGAAATTACTTATTTACCCTCCAAAATAAAAGAAAAGGTCAAGGCATCACTTTAATTAACAAATAATCATAAAAGATGAATATAAACATGAAATTGAATCAATTGAAACATATAAACAACCTACTTTTAAGAATTTAAAACAAAGAGGGACTTAAGTGCACAAATTAACAAAGTTTTGAGGTCAAAATTAAAGAAAAATAAAGTTCAAGGACCCATTTGCAATTAAAATAGGGACCCAAGTGAAAGAAGGTGAAAGTGTCTCGGGCCACAGTATAGTTAAAAAAAAAACCAGGGACTGATCTTAGTCAGACAGGCCATTGGGCCTTTGTATTTGTTTTCGTGGGCCAAGACTTCCCAAATCCAACCGAAAATCCAAGGCAAATGGAATGGCCAGTCTATTATTTTGACCCACAGATTGACCAACAAATCCAGTGGGCTTCTACCCTCTAGTCCAAACCAAAGGCCTAAAAAAAAACAGACTAGCCCATTACTCCAGCCCAACCGACCAATGCAAGGGCTTTGACTATCCAAACCATGTCAAAATCCAACCCAACAGTAGACAAAAAAAACCATTTGTTAGACCCAAACAAATATAATCCTTAACCCAACCTTTATCTTCTTACCAAACCCACCAAAATATTAAACTAACCAAAATTATTAAGATCTAATTGTACTCTAAAATCCGTAAATAATTTACCCGAAAAGTCACATAAAACATGTAAAAAAGGTGGATTAAACTTAAAAAACGAAATAAGTTAGATTATTCCAGACTTTGGGCCATAGCAGAATAAGGGGAAGCTTGAGGGGTTCCAACACAACGAAAATAGGGATCTAATTGAAAGAATTATAAACATTTTGGGGTCAAATTATGATGTTCTAAAATTCTGGGGTTAAACCACAAGACAAAGAGAATAAGCATCAGTTTCCATTTCCGTCAAGCTCATACAAGCAATCACCGTTCGGTCATTTTAACGAACAGGTTGAGGGCATTAGAATTTCATCAGATTTTTGCTTGAATTGAAGTTGATCAAACTCAAAAATTGTTCAAATATCAAAGGATTTCAGTCCTATTCAAACATATAAGGCACGAACTATCCAAAACCATAAACAGCAAACTAAACATTAACTTCAAGCAAACACAGAGCTTCAACAACCCAAAACGGCAAATTCTTATGCCAATCTCAACCCGAACATCAAACATCAAGTTTTTTCTCCCAAATACAAACATTAGGTAATGAAACATGCGGCAAAACCCAAACAGATGACTGGACATGATGAAAAACATTTCAATGAAAAGCGTATCAAATAAGCTAACATCAATTAATATTATCATTTCAGCTTTCTTTTCAATCAGAGCAATATCGACAATTCAGTCTCAATTCTAGCTATTCCCTCTCATAACAGCAGCTTGATACGTAGGGAATGACAAGACAAAGAAAACAGAAATGACACCAAAATAAGCACGCAAGAAACCCTCAAAAAATAAAACTCTACCTTCTACCATTGCTGACCATGTCATTTTCCTTTTACGCAAGATGTAGGCAAGTCATCTTTTAATTAGAACTTTCAATCAGACATTTCATCCAACACCAAATGGGCATTAAAACATCATCAATTTTCGGCTCAAATAGGGTTATAATCAACCCCAAAATTGTCAGCAACCCAAGGAAATTCAGTCCAATCAGCATACAAGCATGCGTATTCGAAAATCATGAACCAACAATCAGGAAAATCGCAACAAAAATAGTTACGGCAGCTTGTTTCGAGAGCTTGAACAAAACTGCAATTTTAAAGAAGGAAGGACAGTTTACCGTGCTTTTGCTTGACGAAAATTTGCAGGTGACGCTGGACAATTCCGGTGGTGGCGGCGGCATCAACAACCAGTTGCGGGTTCCCTT
>NC_040044.1:23347109-23489710 GCF_003713205.1 Coffea eugenioides | reverse complement strand
TTTCTTTTCCTCCTCCAAGCTGCCTTTTCTCGGCCCTCTCTTCCCCAGCCGGCTTCCCTGCTTTTCTTTTTTCATCCCCCCGTAGCCTCCTGTTTCTTCTCTCTATCCCACGGCCGTAGCCTTCTCGGCTTTTTCCTTTCCTTCCTCTCTTCTTTCGTACATCTCCCCTCTTTTCTTAGGCCTGCAGGTGTCTCAAACACCTACCCCTCCCTAAACACTTGTCCTACAATTCCTTAACCACTTGTCTAATTGTGAGATCCCGTAATTTTCACAAGTCCTCCCTAGGCATTATTCTATTTCTTTACGATCTAATGGTCCTAGAAACGTGTTCTTATATGAGTGCGTGTTGTGTATGCTCACTGTACTCGCGGGAATTTTATATCTTTGTTGGACGAGCGGGGGAGCGCAACGTTTGAACTTGGAAAAGAAAAGAAAAGTTTTGGAAAAAAAGGCAGGGGCCAAATCCGGCCGCAAATCCGGCCAGTTCTTGGCCGGATTGATGGCCGGATTGTTTGAACATTTTGAAAAAATTCGACTTAGCCACTGCCTTGAATCCGGCCAGATTCCGGCCGGATTCTGACGTGGCAGCTACGGTTGCCAAGTTTGACCGACTGTTTCCTGCCTTTTTATCTCACTTTTGCACCCAAATATCTTCATTTTCTTCCCTGGCTCAACCGAGCTTCATAAGAGAGAAAAGCTCTCAAGTTTTTCCTAGTTTCAATCTTCACCAATTCTTGCATTTTCACCGATGGTTTTGAACAATATTTCACACAATGGTTCTCTATGGTGGTTTAAAGCTTTTGATGGATTGGTTTTTGAAGGGAAGCTCTAGGTGGATAGCTCTCTTGAATTTGAGGTAAGATTGGATATGCGAGTTTCCTTTGGTTCTAATATTGGTTAATTAATGGTTTGTGGTGGTCATGTATGTGATTTTGTGGAGTATTTCATGGGTTTATGGAAATTATGGTGATTTTCTGATTTATTGGGTATTTTTATGAGTTTATATGAAAGTCTTGGATTGGATTTGGATTAGTGGTTTAAATGGTGTTAATAGAAGTTCTTGTACGTTATTTATAGTTGTTGCGGAAAATTTCCGTATGTGAAGTGAATTTCCGGTTTCTAGGGTTTCAAATTAGGGATTTTTCCAAGGTTGGCTTTAAGCTTTTAATTGGCTTTGATTGAAGAAAATTATGGCTTAATTGAATGTATGGTATTGTTTATGAACCATATGAGTGACTGTGGTTAATTGTTATGAGAATTGGTATTTGAATGGTAGGTTGGAAATGTGTAAAATTTAGGGGTTATGCCATCCAATTTTTGAGAGTATGTGTTTGTTTTGAATTTGAATTGATCTTGATTCATTTTATGGAAATTCTTGTGATTTGGAAATTGGGAGGATTAAGTTCCATATTAGTGACATTTCTAAACTTTGTTTAAGTTAATTCATCCTTGTTTTGGCCTGTACATGATTGGTATAGGCTAGTCTCATGTTAAGTGGGGATTTCTAGCCCTTAATTGTGATTAGTGATAGTCATATGCAAAGGTCGGTTCAAGAAGAGTAATTGAAGTTTTTCCCTGTTTCTGGACTGAACATGGACTGTCATTTTCTCTGTACTGTAGACCGAATCAACTTTTGCTCATAACATGAAACTTGTAGATATATGAGTTGAATACTTGCCTGCAAAATTTCAGATTGATTGGAGTACTGTGGCTTGTGAATTGACCGAAATACCCATGACTGCCCCATAACCCCTGTTTTATGACAGTTTTCGTTCTTTCTCTAGGATTCGGATTTTGACCCTGAATAAGTATGTTTTGGCCTTGGAGATCTTCATAAAAAATGTTGACATATGTCTTAGCTTCGTAACGCCATAAGATTCGTTTCGATCGGATAAGTGTAGCTTTAATTGTGATTAAAATGCCAAAAGGCAATAGAAGCTTGTTAATTTTAGAATTTCCTTTGCTTGACTTGATATTTGTAATTTAGGGTTTCAACTTGATCAAGGTAATGAGGTATGCCGGATAAGGTTCGTGAGCCATGGTTGGTGAGTGATCCCTCAACTACTTTTCCACAATTACTTTGGAAATAAGTCTTGCATCGATTTCATGATTTGCATATCATTGTGTTTGTGTGTGTGCCATGACATTTGACTCGGGTGAGTTCTTGGGAAAATCTTGTGCTTAGAACCAATGTCCCCGCTACTGTTTACGCATTTCTTGGAGTACGATGGCTCCTTCTACCTGTTTATCCGTTACTTGATCTAAGGGAGCGTTGGATATCTAAGTACAAGAATTTCACTGGCTCCAAGAGAGCAATATACGCACATTTGATCACTAATTCTTGCATCATGTAAATGCACAATTGTAAAGTTTATTGGATTACTGATTTTACTGTTCACTCGCTGAGCTTCTAGCTCACCCCAAATGTTTTCTTCTCCCCACAGGGATCGAGGCAAAGGAAGAGCTTGTATTACGTTATTTGTGTAGCTGGATGGAGTATCTTATGTATGATTTGACTTTGGATTTCTTCTTGTGTAATAGTTGATGTTAGGGGTGTATGAAGGTTTGAGATTGGTCGGATGTATATGTATATACGTTCGTATGAATGTTTGAACTTGAATGGATGAACGTGTACGTTCCACGTTTGGGAATTAGTTCCACTGCGATTGTGATAGGAAATTCTTGGAGAATTTGTTATATATTTGAGTTTTATATTGTAATTTGTTTGAGAACTGTAGTGATCGACTGAGTCCCCCTAAGACGGGGGAGGTGGGGTCGTTACACTAATGCTTATTTGCACACTTGTTCAACATGCAATTGACACACTTGTTTAATATGCTAATTTTTAAAATTACCTTGCAAAATGCCTTAGCAAGAAAAATCAAAATTTAAAAAAGATAAAATGGATCTTTATTCAGGATTTTTCTAAAATTAGTGTAAAATTGCTTTAAAAAGAAAATGATGAATTTTAATGTATTAAAAATAAGAATGAACACCAATTATTATTTGCAACCTTAAATTAATTAAAAATAATAAATATGAAACAAGAATAAAAAGATTAAAAAGTCAAAATTGAATGAATAAAACTAATTAAAATTTTAAGATTGAATCAATGAAATTTTTGGTGTCTACAGTTTGCCCCTCTTTGTCTGAGTTTTGGAAAAACTTGAGACAAAGAAGTAGACACCAAATACTTACCTGTGTTATTCGACTGCGAACGACTCGAATGACTGACGCTTTTGAAATGAAGACTGTACAAAAATTTAAACCACGGGATGCACACTAGTGGGACTAACCCATGTTTAGTGGCAATAAGGATGAAATGCACGCTAGTGGGACTGACCCATGTTTAGCGGCAATGCAAATGAAGTGCTCACTGGTGGGACTGACCCATGTTCAGTGGCAGTAAAATGAAAGGCTCACTAGTGGGACTGACCCACGGCTAGTGGTGATGCAAATAAAAGGTGTGCAAATAAAATGCTCACTAGTGGGACTGACCCAACGGCTAGTGGCAGAATAAACGAAATGCGCACTAGTGGGACTGACCCATGTTTAGCGGCAATGAAAACAAAATGCACACTGGTGGGACTAACCCATGTTCAGTGGCAAAGAAAATGAAATGCGCGCTAGTGGGACTGACCCATGTTTAGCGGCAATGAAAACAAAATGCACACTGGTGGGACTAACCCATGTTCAGTGGCGATGAAAATAAAATGCACACTAGTGGGACTGACCCAACGGCTAGTGGCAGTGTAAAAGAAATGCTGGTATGTATGAAGAAACAGTATAAGACTTGCTCGAAAAATTATCCAAAGATTTGCCCCAGTGATGAATTGGTCAGTGGGATTAAACCCGAGCCTGCCTTTGACAAATTGGTCGGTCAGTGGGATTAAACCCAAGCCTGCCGTGATATAAGCGGTCAGCGGGATAAAACCCGGTCCTGCCGAGGTTGGCGGGATAAAACCCGGTCCCAACGCGATATAAGTGGTCAGCGGGATAAAACCCGGTCCTGCCAAGGTTGGCGGGATAAAACCCGGTCCCAACGCGATATAAGCGGTCAGCGGGATAAAACCCGGTCCTGCCGAGGTTGGCCGGATAAAACCCTGTCCCAACGCGATATAAGCTGTCAGCGGGATAAAACCCGGTCCTGCCGAGGTTGGCGGGATAAAACCCGGTCCCAACGTGATATTTGTGAAGTTGGCGGCACAAAATCCAGGCCCAACGTGATGTTTCAAAAAGATTTGTCGAGAAACAAGAAGTTAAACTTGATTTTTTTCTTTCTTCTTCTCTCTCTCTTTTTTCTTTCTTTCTTTTTTTTTTGATTTTTAACTTTTCCTGATTTTTCGAGAGAATCTTTTCGAAAAATAATTTGCCCCAGTGTAGGGCCCTTTTCCCTTCTTTCTTCTCTTTCTTCGGCATCGGCCTTCCACATCACCAGATGCTTTTTCGTCGATTTCAACTATGAATACCTGCACGGGGGCTTACCAAAGTATGACATGCACTTGAATTTCATGAAAAGAGCAGCGTGATTGATTTGAAAAATGTATTGTTTGATTCTTGGACGAAATCCTCAAATGTGTTACAAAATCTGCCCCAGTGTGGGTTCATTTCTCGAAATCTCACAAATAACAAATTTGCCCCAGTATGGGCCCATTTAATTTGCAAAAACTTTGTTTGGATGACGCTCCAAAGTGAAATTACACTTTCTAAAATTTAGAAAATAATCATATATGCAATGTGAAGAAATTTAAACGTCGAGTTTGAAACTCATGCAGAAATTTCATGATGAATCCTTCAGAGTAACACCAAATTCAAGAAGATTTCCTCCTCACTTTTAGCATCGGTGCTTAGGGTAACGGGTCACCACTTCTTGCTGGCTCATCTTTCGGGACCAATCAAGTGGACATTATTTCTGATTTGGAAGTGGCTAAAGGAAATGGGAGGTCGGGACTTGTTTTATTCTTGTGCCCAAATTGTATGTAATCCCTTCAATACCACATCTTAGTGAAAGCAAAGAGTTTGTCACCCTTATTTCTTAAGAAAATGTAGTCAACATATAAGCTTTATAGGCTTGCAACAATATGGATAGAAACGATAGCTAAACATGTGAAAACTGGTTATACCCTTATGATCACAAATGATTGATGGATTTCTTACGAGCATGACCTTTGTTTTGAGTTGTCATGAAGGAATAAGTCAACGATGGACTTTTATGGGCTTGTAATGTGGCTTGAAGACGATAGTTTAAGAAATAATTTTCAAGGACATTGCACCGAGGATCACATTTTTCCAAAATTGCCCCTATTTTCAACTTAAAGATCTCAGATTTTGTTTGCATTTTTCTCATCATTCACCAGGGACTTCAACGTCGAATTTTTCTGTATTTTTCTTGCATTTACTTTTCTTGCTTTGTTTTTGCTTCTTTTTTTCTTTTTCCTCGACCTGGGGACTTTCACATGGTGAGTAGCGTCACCCCATACCCCAAGCAATTCAGAAATACAGCTAAAATTTTCCGGCATCAGAAATTTTCTTGACAGGGCTATTGCAAAGAACAGAAGTCAGGACTTTCGGCTTTTGTAATGGGGTCAGGTGGGGTGCTTTAGAAAAGTTAAGGCTTGAAAGCAAATTTCAAGAGTGGTTTGAATAACCTGAGATCGCATTGTTGCGCCCACCCTATTTTAGGGCTAAATCAGAATTTGCCCCAGTTTATGCTCAATTGAGGCTTTTTCTCTTTCATTTTCTTTCTTCTTCTTGATTTTTCGGCCTTCTGCCATTCTTTTAAACTTTCACAAAATTTACCCCAATTTATTTTTGAACTGAGGTTCTCTTTTCTTCTTTTGTCTTTTGATTTTGTTGCATTATCACTTTTCACTTCTTTAAACTTTTCCCTTTTCAACTCAAACTTGCCCTAGTGTGGGGTTTGCGATTCTCAGGGGTTGCCAAATGAAGTATTTTATTCTGAAGGTTCAAAAGGGATAACTAGGGATAGAATGTTTGATTGGAAAAGAAGAGGGCCTGACTTTTATTCCGTTCCTTACAATAACTCTGAAAGGAAACTTTCATTAATGCGAAATTTCTTGCATGTATCTGAATTAATTGACTGAGGAAGACCCTTGTTCATCCATATCTGTGAAACACCAAGTGGAATCAAATTTCCCCAATTTGGGATTCCCTTTTTTCTTTTAATTTTACCATTTTTGCTTTTCTCCTTTTTGGAAAATTCTCCAATCTCCCTCCCCAATGTGGGGTGTGATCGTAAGTGCTTTTGAAAAGAACCACCAATTTTAGCTCAAATGAGGATGCAAGGGATAAATAGTGTTTAGGTTGTAGAAACGATGGCCAAAGTATCATTCTTACACCTCATGACAACCAAGTAAACGAATTGCTCGTTGAGAATCCATTCCCTTTTGAAAATCTTCCCAATGTAGGGTAGTGATCATTAAGGCCCTTATTTGAAACGAAATTATTCTTTTAAGGCTCAAATGGGAGAGCAAATGATAAAATCTGTATCGGTAGTGAAACGAATGCTTGAAGTATCATTCCAAATTTTCAAAATAAACAAGAATAATGCACATTTTTGCTTTCACTTAGATGTGATTGAATCTAGTTAGACCAGTGAGCATTTTCAAACAAAGATTGCCCCAATTTGTAATTTATCAATCAATGTGACTAATTTTATTTTGGGGTTAATAGAAGTGGGTAAAATATGAATTGTACAGTGAAGGAGAAAAAGGTATCGTATTGGGCCTTTTGAGTGACCTCTTTTAATTCTGAGCATTCTTATTGCATAGCTCGGATCATCAATCTGGTGTATACGTTTGTGAGTTTTCAGGCAAGAGGTTGAAAAATCTCAATTTGAGCTTATTTCTTAAAATTCATCATGAAATCTCTTAACGAGCTCAATAAAGAATGAAATGTACATGAGTAAATACAAAACAAATAATTGTCTGAAGCTTTATTGCTGAAAAAGTTTAAAACAAAAATTCTCGTTCAATTATAATACAAATGAGAAGAGAAAAACTTCTAAAAAACTCCACATATTTACACTTTTTGTCTTCTTTTCTTTTGGAACAAAAATGTATTAACAAATCAAATAAACAAAAATTTTCTCTTTAACCAACAATTATGAAGTCTCTTAGATGCTTTAGCCTAGCGCTTCTAGATAGATCCTTCATGTTTTCATTGCAGGGTCTGCCCAAGAATCATGTAATTAGATCAAAATTATTATCAGATATGAAAACATTTTCACCTTATTGAAACATTTTTATGAATGCAGGGGCGGGGAGAAATAAAAGAAAAATACCCAGAGTTAGTAAGCAAGATTGTAAAATCGGTATGCATGTCCTATGGGGGAGCCCTTTTTGTGCCAAGGGTAGGCCTAGCATGAAAATGCAATCCTCTAGGGTAGGCACCATACAATACCTGATGAATCCGATCAATTGATTGAATGAAAAATGATTTGAAAAATTTGACCAATTGGAGTGACGAGAGACATTTGTCACAATGAGGACAACGTCCGAATGGATTGATCATTTCGATCGAGACTAGAATTTGCAAAAACGCATCGGTTTGACCTTGACGAACTTCCTATCAAAGAGATTGAAATTCGTTGACAAATTTTCTCATAAAGCATGGGTCAAAACCCCAACCGATCAAATGGCTGGATACAATGGATGGTTTTCTCAAAATCGACTAGGTTTCCCAATTTGAAATTTGACATTGAAACCCTAATTGGTCAAATGGGTTGAATGAAATTGATGATTTATTCAAAAATTGACTGGATCACCTTAAAAAGGGTAAAATGGTCAAATGTGTCGAATGAAAATTTGATTATTTATTGAAAATTGAATGGATAACCCTAATCAAATGAATTGAATGAAATTGATGATTTATTCAAAATCGACCGGATCACCCTAAAAAAGGGTAAATTGGCCAAATGAATTGAAATTGATGATTTATTCGAAATTGACCAAATTGTTCTAAAAATGAATTGAAATTGATGGTTTATTCAAAAATCGATGGAACTATCTCCCCTTTGGTAGTTTCAAAAATTTATTGCGATGCATTAGTCTATGAGCCTTCTAAAATCAAGATCTGGCCTCTATATTTATCGTCTCAACAATGAGGAATCATTTGTGAATTTCTTCAAATTAATGTCCTTTATGCAAGGGAAATTTTTACCAATTTTGCTTAAAATGGCCAAAAGATGATTGTTAGATGCCCATATTCTAATGTGCAAAAATCGCTTTGCCATCTTAGAAAAGATCGGATCCTACCTTACCTCGTGCACTACCCCTTTGGATGGTACAGGAAATATAAACGTGCAAGTCTCGTTGGATTATATATCCGAGACACAGGGTGGTTTATTCCTAGTACGGGATCCCCTTCTAGGGTTTATGCATGATGCCATTTTATCAAAGCGCGTAAATATGCGGTACACAAATGAAACGTGACCTAAAGAGAACCCCTTTTTGTATGCCGGGGTGAGCCTAAAATGAAATGTATTCATGTTACAAATGCGAAGCATTGAATTTAAACGTGTCATATTAAATAAGGTAGGCTCCTAGAGAGTACCATGCCAGGACTCTTATTTTCTAGGGCTTATGAATGCAATGGAGACAAAAACCAAGAAAAGTTAGTTCAATCGGATAAATACACATAACACATTGTAGCAAAGCAATACAAAGAGGTAAAGCAATAAAAGGAAAAAGGGGATTGGATCCCTCCCCTCATGAATAGAGTCCCTAATAGGGTAAGGCAGACTCTACCCTAGGTACACTATCATGGATGCATGCGGTATTGGCTCACTAATGCATCTAGACTCGATAGGCTTTAGGTCCCCGAGCCTTCAGACTTGGAAACCAAAGGTCATCAATCCCAAGGTTCTTTGTCGGTGGCTCGAGCGATTCCCCAGACACTGCTGCGCACACGTCGTGTCACGGTCACATGTCTGAGCGAATCTATCAAAAATCCTCAACCTTCGACTAAAAACTAAAGGCTATTAACCCAAAGCTTAAAGCGGAAGATTGAGTGACCCCTCGGACCATGCTACGCACACGTCGTGTCACGGTCACATGTCCAAGCGGGTCGCCTAAAATCCTAATAAGGTGGAGTGGCGTGACAAGCCACTAAAAGAAAAATAAATGAGGGGTGAAAAATTAAAGCGTATGCACGTATGCTAGTGCTCGTTTGGAGGGGAGGGATCAAGATCCAACGCGATGCTCTAGGGTAATATCCCCCACCCAAATGCAATGCAAAGCGCGGAATCACATAAATAAACCATCCATCCATCAAAACAATCGTACGCCAAATGGGTGAGTGAGTGAGTTGATACGCGCGAAATGCAAAACCCTAAAAAAAACAAATGCAACCCTAAACATCCAAATGCGATATATGAAAAGATTAAAAGAAGAAAATAATCGACTAAATCAAATGCTCAGACTCTCTAAGTCCCCAGTGGGGTCGCCAGCTGTCGCGCCCCATTTTTACGAGAAAAATAAATGGTTAAAAAAAGTGAATTTTTTATTTGAAAAATGATTTTTGATTTACAAAGAAAGTGGGTCTAAATGGGACTTGAAAATGCGACGATTTGACCCAAAATATAGTTTAAAAAGGGTTTTTGGAATAAAAATCGGAGCCGCCACTTGGTATAGAGTTAAGGTGTACCAAGTCACCTAAAAATGAATTTTTTAAAGGAAAAAGATAGAAAAAGAAACCCCTTTTAAACGACTCCTAGTCTACGTAAACCAACGAAAAAGGTTCGGGAGTCACATTTGACGAAGGGGAAGGTAAGGATGAAATCCAAGGCACCCTTTCGACCTAGCCAAGGCTAGTTGCGTGATTTAGTCAAAGATTTTCTTGTTTTAACCAAAGAATTTATCACATTTGGATGTACTATATGAATGCAAAACCTAGACCTAGGGGGCATCGGGGGGCAAAATTTCTCTTCAAAGTTTGAATGGTGCCAATCACATTAATGGTGATGCCCAATAATGACTCTTTGGAGAGGTCACGAATAATGCTAATGACGAAAAATGAGTGGAATGAATGTATGCAATGTGAAAATATGAGTTTGCGTGAAGTGAAAAAGTAATAGAAAACAATAGTGTGTAAGTGGAAGTGTGCAAATGGATGTGCAAAGTAAGGTGAGTAAAGTGATAGTATGAAGTGTGTTTGTGCACGTGATAGTATATAAAGTGCTAGTGGTAGAGTGAGAATGTGTAAGATAAGCGTCATGTGCAATATGAAATGTATGAGCCCTAGAGGAATGCAAGCAAGATGGGTATGGGGGAACCCTAAGTCGTGACTTTTAATTTACCTTTTGGTTAGAAAAAGAATGAGCGTGCTAAGGCTATGTGTAGCCAAACTCGTCCATTCCCCTTACCAGAAGGGTGACTTCCTAACCTATACAAGCAAATGAGCTAGTCTAAATGAAAATGCAATCCTAAATGTGCAAGGGAAAGGGAGTGAAGGGTCATGCAAAAGTGTAAAACTAAAAAGAAAAGAATGAATGGAGATGTAGTGAAGGCATGCGAGTATGTACTAGCGAGAAGGGGCCCTATTGGGTCTAGCGTTGGACTAGCCCACATCTACGCTCTCTCACAAGCATTGGACTTGTAAGAGCTCGAGGGGACAACCATGACTAGCATTGGACTAGCCACGGTTACGTGCATTTGCATCCATCATACACATATATAAGTAATGTACATAATTAAAGCGAGTAGGCATGTGAGCACGTAATTCACATAACACATAACACATAAGCATGATATCTAGATGCAAGAACCTAGGAAAGCGATAACACATAGCACGTAAGCATGCAAACCACACAAAACAAAATAAAACCAATAAGCCCTAACTATTACATTCGAGGGGGGGCCTACTACAATCTAAAAGGGGAAATAATAAAAATAAATACCTAACTATTACAAACTTGGCATTCAAGTGCCTTTCAAATGATAAAATTGAACTAAAATTAAAGCAAAAACTAAGCAACTAAATAAATAAGGTGAAAATGAAATAAACACTTAAAATCATGCAATTGCACACATAAGACACATATATGCATGTAGGGTCAAATAAAGTAAAAAATAAGGGATAGAGTGTACCTCCCTTGAGTTGGAGCTCCTAATGGGGTGAAATTACTTATTTACCCTCCAAAATAAAAGAAAAGATCAAGGCATCACTTTAATTAACAAATAATCATAAAAGATGAATATAAGCATGAAATTGAATCAATTGAAACATATAAACAACCTACTTTTAAGAATTTAAAACAAAGAGGGACTTAAGTGCACAAATTAACAAAGTTTTGAGGTCAAAATTAAAGAAAAATAAAGTTCAAGGACCCATTTGCAATTAAAATAGGGACCCAAGTGAAAGAAGGTGAAAGTGTCTCGGGCCACAGTATAGTTAAAGAAAAAACCAGGGACCGATTCACAAATTTGGTTACCAGATTCTTAGTCAGACAGGCCATTGGGCCTTTGTATTTGTTTTCGTGGGCCAAGACTTCCCAAATCCAACCGAAAATCCAAGGCAAATGGAATGGCCAGTCTATTATTTTGACCCACAGATTGACCAACAAATCCAGTGGGCTTCTACCCTCTAGTCCAAACCAAAGGCCTAAAAAAAAACAGACTAGCCCATTACTCCAGCCCAACCGACCAATGCAAGGGCTTTGACTATCCAAACCATGTCAAAATCCAACCCAACAGTAGACAAAAAAAACCATTTGTTAGACCCAAACAAATATAATCCTTAACCCAACCTTTATCTTCTTACCAAACCCACCAAAATATTAAACTAACCAAAATTATTAAGATCTAATTGTACTCTAAAATCCGTAAATAATTTACCCGAAAAGTCACATAAAACATGTAAAAAAGGTGGATTAAACTTAAAAAACGAAATAAGTTAGATTATTCCAGACTTTGGGCCATAGCAGAATAAGGGGAAGCTTGAGGGGTTCCAACACAACGAAAATAGGGATCTAATTGAAAGAATTATAAACATTTTGGGGTCAAATTATGATGTTCTAAAATTCTGGGGTTAAACCACAAGACAAAGAGAATAAGCATCAGTTTCCATTTCCGTCAAGCTCATACAAGCAATCACCGTTCGGTCATTTTAACGAACAGGTTGAGGGCATTAGAATTTCATCAGATTTTTGCTTGAATTGAAGTTGATCAAACTCAAAAATTGTTCAAATATCAAAGGATTTCAGTCCTATTCAAACATATAAGGCACGAACTATCCAAAACCATAAACAGCAAACTAAACATTAACTTCAAGCAAACACAGAGCTTCAACAACCCAAAACGGCAAATTCTTATGCCAATCTCAACCCGAACATCAAACATCAAGTTTTTTCTCCCAAATACAAACATTAGGTAATGAAACATGCGGCAAAACCCAAACAGATGACTGGACATGATGAAAAACATTTCAATGAAAAGCGTATCAAATAAGCTAACATCAATTAATATTATCATTTCAGCTTTCTTTTCAATCAGAGCAATATCGACAATTCAGTCTCAATTCTAGCTATTCCCTCTCATAACAGCAGCTTGATACGTAGGGAATGACAAGACAAAGAAAACAGAAATGACACCAAAATAAGCACGCAAGAAACCCTCAAAAAATAAAACTCTACCTTCTACCATTGCTGACCATGTCATTTTCCTTTTACGCAAGATGTAGGCAAGTCATCTTTTAATTAGAACTTTCAATCAGACATTTCATCCAACACCAAATGGGCATTAAAACATCATCAATTTTCGGCTCAAATAGGGTTATAATCAACCCCAAAATTGTCAGCAACCCAAGGAAATTCAGTCCAATCAGCATACAAGCATGCGTATTCGAAAATCATGAACCAACAATCAGGAAAATCGCAACAAAAATAGTTACGGCAGCTTGTTTCGAGAGCTTGAACAAAACTGCAATTTTAAAGAAGGAAGGACAGTTTACCGTGCTTTTGCTTGACGAAAATTTGCAGGTGACGCTGGACAATTCCGGTGGTGGCGGCGGCATCAACAACCAGTTGCGGGTTCCCTTGTTTCCTCGGATTCCCTTTGCTCTGTTTTTCTTCTTTTCTTTGCTTCCTCTGGTTTTTCCTCTCGCCGCTCCCTTGTTCTTTTTTCACTCTCAGATGAAGCCTTCCCCTTTCTTTTCCTCCTCCAAGCTGCATTTTCTCGGCCCTCTCTTCCCCAGCCGGCTTCCCTGCTTTTCCTTTTTCATCCCCCCGTAGCCTCCTGTTTCTTCTCTCTATCCCACGGCCGTAGCCTTCTCGGCTTTTTCCTTTCCTTCCTCTCTTCTTTCGTACCTCTCCCCTCTTTTCTTAGGCCTCCAGGTGTCTCAAACACCTACCCCTCCCTAAACACTTGTCCTACAATTCCTTAACCACTTGTCTAATGCTTATTTGCACACTTGTTCAACATGCAATTGACACACCTGTTTAATATGCTAATTTTTAAAATTACCTTGCAAAATGCCTTAGCAAGAAAAATCAAAATTTAAAAAATATAAAATGGATCTTTATTCAGGATTTTTCTAAAATTAGTGTAAAATTACTTTAAAAAGAAAATGATGAATTTTAATGTATTAAAAATAAGAATGAACACCAATTATTATTTGCAACCTTAAATTAATTAAAAATAATAAATATGAAACAAGAATAAAAAGACTAAAAAGTCAAAATTGAATGAATAAAACTAATTAAAATTTTGAGATTGAATCAATGAAATTTTTGGTGTCTACAGGAATCTCCTCCTCAGGATCCTCCTCTGGGTCCTCCTTCTCCTGATCAGGACTCTGGACTACATCCTTCGCCTCCTCCACCAATCTAGTAGCATCAGTCAAGATGTCAGAAGCCCGACCACGGACCTCCTCTCCCAACCTAGTGAGTCGAGCCCTAGTACTCTGGAGCTCCTCACGAACAACTGCAGCTGTAGCTACCTTGCCCTCTAGAACCTTCTCGAGTTCCACAATCCTCTCTCCCTGAGCGCTAACCATCTATCTAAGCTCGTCCACCTCTGCCTGTAAATCCCAGTTAAGATCCACTAACTGACGACGCTCGTCGTCCAAGGCTAATACAACGTGGTTCGGGTAGGCAAATGTCACCCTACACGAACATCGAGGGTAGCTACTAGAGGGTGAGTAGCGCACTCGAGCCCCTCCGCCAAGAGATCGGTAGTAGATAGGCTTAGGAGGCTCTACATGACCATTAACATGGCCATTCCCATTAGCTACCGGAGTCCCATTTCCATTTTCCATCCCTGCAAGACAATTACACTTTTCGGGTTAGAAACTTAATCGCTAATTCGAACGGATGTCACTTTCGGCATGCCTAACTTAGTCACTAACTTGCCCAAGTATCACTTAAGGTATGACTAAGTTGTCCGGTCTCAGGTCTTAAGGGTAGAGTATCTATTATGTCTCCCATATAGATCTCTAACCTAGCGCTCTGATACCAACTGTGACGCCCCCACTTCTCCCTAAGGCGAACCAGAGGGTATCTGCGGGACTCCTGCCCAACTCTCGCCAGGACTCAAGACAATATCCATTCAAGCTTAATATAATATGTGACAGCCCCACCTCACCCTAAGGCGAACCAAAGGGTTCGGCGGACCGCCTGCCCAACTCTCGTCAGGACTACGGAGTCGATTCACACAAACCCAATATAGTACGTGCGATAGGACCCAAAGAAAATGAACAATCGGAAACTACTAAAGTGAGAACATGCCTACCAAACTATAAAATCATAGTCTCAACGGAATACATTTAATAGATAAGATTAAACACTTGTACATATATTTACATTGGAGTCTTGAACAAATTAACATACAGTGCAATCCGGGGTACTCATACTACACAAAATACAATTAGGGTTTTATTTTCAAAAGAGTTTAACAACATGACATATATACTAATTTGACCCTTTTCTTCCAAAACTGTGATTTCCAAGTTTGTCCCCTGTAAGGAAAACAAAGGCAACAGAAAGGGGTGAGTTTACGCTCAATGAGGTACCAAACATATAGGGGTAAAATCATGGTCTTTCACGTTTAATCAATCAGATACATATACCAGATATAAAGGAAAGCAATTAGACACAGTGATTCAAAGGGAAAGGATACAAGTGGCTCTCAGGAGCCAGATTTCTATTTGCAGTACTTGATCCGAGCCCGTTGACTCTCCGTCAAC
Source organism: Coffea eugenioides (assembly GCF_003713205.1). NCBI lineage: Eukaryota > Viridiplantae > Streptophyta > Magnoliopsida > Gentianales > Rubiaceae > Coffea > Coffea eugenioides. The sequence goes on along the minus strand of NC_040044.1, from coordinate 23,474,509 downwards.
GTAAATAGAACCAACATATCCGTAGACCCCATTTTACACATATTTCCGTCCACCATACATACCCTTACCGGGCCCGAACTTCATTCAGGAACAGTAATGGCAATACTCGAGTATACCGGAATGAAAAGTCTCAATACCTAAAGATTCCCAGAACAGACTACCGTGGTTCGTTATCTAATCGACCAGGCCCTTGTCGGCCTGACTTGAGTAACTAGCCACAGGTGTTGAGCTCAGAGGTCACAGAAAGGTCATTGGATACCAGCCTCCAAACGACGTCCGAACAGACTCAGATACAGTTAACAGATTATACACAGTAAAGAGACATATAGACAGACAAGAGAATGAGTATGATAAAGTACACCCTCGTCTCAAACAGAATAAACAGATAGTGCAGTCATTTAAATCGCAGATTGCAGGGGCAGAAACCAAGTTAAGCAGCAAATGAGGGGAGTGGTATACTCACCAGTTCCAGTACAGATGCTTCAAAAGTTTTTTACCCAAAGTGGCTTTAATCGCCAAGAAACCCTAAAATAATCACGATAAAACAATTATAGTTCGCACATCCACAAACCCAGTAAATGGAATGCATAAATGAGGCTCGACTACATGTCGTACGCCTTTCCAGGTTAAGTACTAGTACAGAAGAATAAAAATATGACTTTTGAGTAAAAAGATAACAGTTGGTCCTAGGGTTACAAACAACCCTCAAAATCCTTCATTTTTACTAAGAGCAACTCAACTTGAAGGAATCGCGTAGCCCTAAAATTTTGGGCTGCATGCCCTTTGTATTTACCTATTTTTCCAGCCACTTATGGCTTCATTATTTTCCTCAATCAATCCCAAAGTCATACACAATATAAATTCATCACAACAGCAGTTCAATAGGCTCAAAGTCATTCAAGTACAAGATTTAGCTAGGAAAATGACCGGAAATGAGCTTTAAGCTAGGAAACCAAAAAGGCAGATTCACCGCTACTTAGCGTATTGGACATAACCGAAACTACGCTTATTGGATTGAAGTACAAGTTATACTGTTTTGAAGCTAAGATAGAGGGCTATAACTTTGATGAAAACTACTTAGTCCAGTTCTCACCCTAACTAGGTTAAATTTACCAAAACAACCCCAGATTTTCCAGTTTGAAACTCACTGTGAAATTCAACTAGCAGTCCTGATTCATTCAAGCATATCTCAGCACACACAACTCCGATTCAGGTAATTCCAAAGCCATTTGAAAGCTAAGATATAAGGCTATAATTCTTTAGAAGACATTGACAATCAATTCAGTAATATTCCTGGTCAAACTAACCACTTACAGAGGCTGATTATCATTTTTGACAGAAACAGGGCAGCAGGGGTAATTCTATCTTTTCACAGGCTAAGGAGGTCGGATTGGGCTAAAATTTTACAGACAACTATAAAACATCATTTCCTACAACTTTCATGTTTTAACCTAAGGCTAATTTGGCCTTCTTCCTATCCCAACAGTACCGGACAGAACTGAAACCTTAATCTGGAATTTTCCGCACAAAGTGAAAATTTTCCGCAATTAGCTACAGTTTACGCACTAAGAGTCCATTCTAGACCATTCCAAACCATCAACCATGGCCAACCCATATTAAAGATATAAAAATAGAAAAATCATGAATAATTATGAAATTTCACCAATCTCAACCAAAAGTCACTAAATCTTTCATAAAACCAATTCTATGACTAACACAAGTCATTAATTTCGCATTATCAAAACCAAAGAAGGAATTCCTTAACTACTCACCTTGCAACTCAAGAAAGGAGCCCACTTAGTACCACTTTCTTCCAAACCACTTCACAACCAATCTCACTACTACTAAACTAAGAGATTTTATGGAGAAATTGGAAGTTTAAACGGTTGATTTGCTAGATGAAGCAAGATTGAGGCAAGAAAGTTGAGAGGTTTCTTATCTTTTCTTTCTAGAGAGGGCCGGCCAAGAAGCTTGCAAATGAGGATAATTTTGGGTCAATTTTTGCTTAATTGGTAAAGTGATTAATAGTAGTCAAAGTCAAGAGTAAACCACAAGGTGACACTTGTCACCCTTATTTAATGCAAAGCAACAATGATAATCCATCTAGTCTAATTGGATAAATTAAAGCTAATTATTTTATCGAACTTTAACAATGGAAAAATGATATTTACTCATAAAACTTATTTTTAAAATTTTTTGAATAAAGAAAATGTGGAAAAGCGTGCAATTAAAGAAAATAAAACCTTTAAGAAAATTACGGTCCTCACACAATAGTTCTAAAACGATAATACAAAGTAAGGAAGCGCGGAAGTTCTTTGGATGATATAGTTCATGATACATGAGTTAAATTTACATCAGGATCTCCAAAAGATATTTAAAAAAATATGCAACAACCAAAAGAGTCAAGTACATTGCAAACCCTATTACAAAAGTACAAAAAGTGAGTTCTTTCGAATCTCAAACCATGCCCAATTATTAAGGAAAACAAATCTACAGGGTGAGCAAAACGCTCGTGAGGAAGAACACACATGCAAGCACATAGTCCAAGTAGCAAGCCCAAATGAAATGAAAAGTGCGAGTAATTAACAATTTCAATGAAATGTAATCAGAAACAATTCAAGGATATAGTAGCTCTCAGGAGCAAAGTTGATGCTTTGCCAGGGCATTTATACCTTCCCGTGAGACTCTCCGAACCGGGTCGGTATTTCCAATCCATAGATCTCCACTTACTTTACAGGTCCGTCCACCTTACAAGACCGGGCCCGAACGTCATTTAAAGGCGATACTCCACAAGTATGCCAAGAAAGTCTAGTATCATAATTCTCATTTTCCCATGAGTTTCGGTGAGTGTACATTTGAGTGTTTCACTCGATGGATTTCTTGTGGCATTCATGTCATGTTCATTCATTTCATGAGTTAATCTCATTGGTAATATAGTGAGTCTCCTTGAATTCTTCAAGATGTGAGCCTTGTCTAAGGTTGAAAGCCTGAGCTGAGTATTGCAGAGGAAATTACTTTTTTTTTTCAAGCTCCCTATAGTGTTTATCAATATGAGATTCGGCTCTTGGTTTAAACCTCTTTTAAGTTTTCTCCATGATTCTGGAGTTGCGTTGCTTGTCTTTAATTCGGTTCACTTGAGTAACTGAAATTTGGTAGTTTACTTTCTTTGAGCAGTAGCCTACAGAGTGATCATCAATTTGGCGTTTATTTCCCTATTTTCTTTGATTTATTTGATAATTTAAGTGGTAACCTTGATTGCACTTGGAAAATTTTATACTAAAATTTTGGTCCTCAAATGCTTGTCACGAGTAGTTTAAGGCCTCAAGTGATTATTTGGCGTTTATTTCCATTTTCTTTGATTTATTTGATAATTTACGTTCAAGTTAGTAATTTTTACGTTAGGGCGTCGCTTCAAGGGAGGTACACTCTATCCCTCATTTTGCACTTCATTTGACCCTATGTGCTCCTACGTGTTATGTGAATATGCATGCCTACTCCGCTTTCCTTACCTCCTTGCTTGCTTTTACTTTTATTTAAGTTTTATGGGGTATGTGTACACCTCTTGGCTTGTAATAGATAGGGCTCGGAGAGCATCTTATCCATTTCCCCTTCCCCTTTATGCTTTTATGGGGTATGTGTACACCTCTTGGCTTGTAATAGATAGGGCTCGGAGAGCATCTGGTCCACTTCCCCTTCCCCTTGCTTGCTTGTTTTTGTTGCTACATGTTTAATTGCTTTATTAGGCTCTTGCATCTAGTCGAGCATGCTAAGTGCTACGTGCTACGTGTTTACGAGTATTTTGGCATGTCTACTTGCTTTCATAGCCATGAATGAATGGAATGGATGAATGTACGTTTCCGCTAGTCCAACGCTAGTCGGAATTCATAGAATGGGCTAGTCCAACGCTAGACCCTTAGGGATTTCCCCTCATTAGCATATCATTTGCTTGTTCACCACATATCATGCATTTTTCTTAGTTTTATCACTTGGCATGCTCCTCGAACCCCCCTTCCCTTCATTCTAGGATTTTTGCATATCATGATAGTTGTAGGGTTCATTTTGCTTGAGAGTCCCCTTCTGATAAGGAAAACGAGCGAGTGTGGCTACTCGATAGCCTTAGCACGCTAGTTTCGCCTTCTAATCAAAGGGAAAATCAAGTCACGATTTAGGTCTCCCCGTACCCAATATGCATGAATTCCCTAGGCTCATGCATTCTCAATCCACTCTATCATTACACTTTCACTTTTGTCTCATTTGCACACATGCACCTTTTTATCACTTTCACTCGCACACGAGTACTTTCATCTACATTTGCACACCTTCACTCTTATCTTATTACTTTTATCATTTTTCTCACTTCACACAAACTCACACTTTCACATGGCATGCATTCCACTCATTTTTCACGTCATTTAGGTTTAGGTGTGACCTCTCCAAAAGGATCATTATTGGGCTTCACAATTAATGTGATTGGCACCACTCAACCTTTGAAGAGAAATTTCCCCCAATCCCCCTAGGTCTAGGTTTTTGCATTCATATAGACATATCCAATACACGATACATACATTGGGTAGAAAAATTAGGAAAATTGGTATAAGTCACGCAACTAGCCTTGGCTAGGTCGAAGGGGTGCCTTGGATTTTTATCCTTGCCTTCCCCTTCGTCAAATGTGACCCCCGATCCCTCTTTTGGTTGCGCAGACCCAAAAGTTCTCAAAAAGGGTTTATTTACTTTTTTTATTCAAAAACAAAAATCATTTTTGGGTGACTTGGTACACCCTAACTCTATACCAAGTGGCGACTCCATTTTTGATACAAAAAACCCTTTTGAACTTCACTTGGCCAAATCGTCGCATTCTAAGTCCCATGGCCTTTTACTTTTCATTCCGCACACGTTCACATGTATATCACACACACTCACACACAACACATGATCACACAGTTTCACATTCACCATCGAAAAGTGGGGCGCGACAGTTGGCGACTCCACTGGGGACTTCCTAAGTGGGTCCAAGCATTTGACTTAGCCATTTGTTTCCTTTTTCTACCCTTTTTATGCATAGCGTTTGGATATTAGGGTTGCATTTTCCATTTTTAGGGTCTTTTGCCTCGCGCGTGTATCCAACTATTCCCTCACTCACGTACGTGTGATTGGTTGATTGGATGTATGTTTACTTGTTTATCTCGCGCTTGCATTGCATTTGGGGGGGGGTGTGTGTCACCTTTAGAGCCCCGCGTGGTTCTCAACCCCTTCCCTCAAAATAGGGGAACACTTCATACGTGCACGTTTACTTGCTTTCATCCCATTTTATTTTTATTTTCGTGGGCGTTTCCCACACCACCTTGTAGGATTAGGATCGATTGCCTTGGGTAGGCGGCTGGTGTGCTCTGCGCCCATAGCGCTACCTAAGGGATCACTCGAGCCACCGATCAAAGGCCCTGGGAGTGATGACCCTTCGCCTTTAGGTCTGAAGGCTTGGGAGCCGAGACTTATCGAGTCTAGTTGCATTAGTGAACCCCAGCCTCATGCATCCATATTAGCATTTTCCTAGGCTAGAGTCAGCCTCACCCTATTTTAAGCACATTAGGCACGAGGGAAGGGGTTCCACCCCTTTTACTTGTTTTATTGTATTTCTTTTCTTAATTGCTCCCAATGTGTTATGTGTACTATCAATTGCACTAACCATTCTTTTGTTTTCCTGGCTTGCATTCATATGCCTTAGCAATAAGAGGCCTCTTTGGCGCTCTTTTAGTGACTCACCCACTAGATGACTCACATGTCTAAATTTCAGTCTTTGCACTTACTTTTCAGTGAATACATTTCATGTTTAGACCTTTTCCCCCCGTTGCATTATTTATGTCCTTTAGGCCATATTTGTTGCATATTTACATTGCTTTAATAAACTGGCATCATGCATAAACCATAGAAAGGGAATGCCACATAGGGAATCCCGTGTTTAGGAATAAGCCACCTTGTGTCTCGGATACTTAATCCAATGAGACTTGCACGTTTATATTTCATGTACCATCCAAAGGGGTAGTGCACAAGGTAAGGTAAGATCCGATCATTTTCATAGAGTGATCTTTGGAATATGAGCATCTAATAATCACTTTTTGGCCATTGCATAAAAAATTGGTAAAAATCCCTTGCGTGAAGGACATTAATTTGAAGAAATTCACAAACGATTCCTCCTATTGAGATAATAAATAAATTGAGGCCAAATTGTGATTTTAGAAGGCTCATAGACTGATTTTCTGAAACCACCAATGGCCGGCCGATTCGATCAATCCATTTTGTCAATTCATAATCGATTTTAAATAAACCATTCCTTTGACCAATTCACCCTTTTTAGGGTTACCTAGTCGATTTTGAATAAATCATCAATTCATTTGACCAATTTACCCTTTTTAGGGTCGCCTGGTCGATTTTGAATAAATCGTCAATTCATTTGACCAATTTACCCTTTTTAGGGTCATTTGACCAATTTCCCCTTTTTAGGGTCATCCGATCGATTTTAAATCGTCGATTCATTTGACCGATTTACCCTTTTTAGGGTCGTTCGGCCGATTTTTGAACAAGTCACTAATTCAATTTCATTCATTTGGCCAATTTACCTTTTTTTTAAGGCAACCGAGCCGTTTTTGAATAAATCAAGGTCCGTTTAATCTACTTGATCAATTCACCCTTTTTTAGGGTGCTCTGATTAATTTTGAAATTTCTTTGAATTCATTTGACCTGTTTCCCTTTTAGGGTAATTTGGTCGATTTTAAATAAATTGTCAACTTCATTCAATCCATTTGCCCTATTGGGGTTTCATTGTCAAATTCCAAATTGGGAAATCTAGTCAATTTTGAAGAAAACCGTCCATTGCATCCAATCACTTGATCAATTGGGGTTTTGACCCGTAATTCACTGAGAAATTTTATCAACGAATTCCAATCTCTTTGAATAGGAAGTTCGTCAAGGTCAAACCCATGCGTTTTGCAAATCAAAGGTAATCAATCCCTTCGGACGAGGTCCTCATTTTGACAAACGTCTCTTCTTATTCCAATGGGCCAAATTTTTCAAAATTATTTTCACTCCATGAGTTGATCGGATCCATCAGGTATTGTATAGTGCCTATTCTAGCGGATTGCATTTTCATGCTAGGCCTACCCTTGGCATAAAAAGGGTTCCCCCATAGGGCATGCATACCGATTTTATAGTCTTGATTACTAACTCTGGATATTTTTCTTTTGTTTCCCCCCTCCCCTGCATTCATAAAAATGTTTCAATAAGATGAAAATATTCTTCTATATCTGATGATAATTTTAATCCAATAAAGTTTGAAGAGTACAAGTGTTATTTGATTCTTGGGCAGATCCTACGATGAAAACATAAATGATCTATCTGGAAGCTCTACGCTAAAGCCTCTGAGAGATGTTGTGATTGTTTTCCAAAGGAAAATTTTCTATACTTGATTTGTTAATACATTTTGTTCCAAAAAGAAAAGGAGACAAAAAGTGTATATGTGGAGCTCTTTACAAGTTTCTCTCTTCTCATTTGTATTGTAATTGAATGAGAAATTTTGTTTCAAACTTTTTCAGTAATAAACTTTTTGGACAATCATTGTTTTGTGCATATTTATGTACATTTCATTCTTTATTCTTATTCATTGGAGATTTCGTGACGAATTTTAAGAAGTAAGACCAAATTGAAAAGCTTCATGATCACAAGGGTCTGCTTTCAAAAATCCTTATGTACACCAGATTGTTGATCCGAGTCATCCAATAAGAGTGCTCAGAAAGAAAGAGAGTGAACGGTCACTCAAAAGGCCCTATGAGATACCTTTCTCCTTCCCTTAATTCCAAAATAAAATCAGTCACATTGATTGATAAATTGCAAATTGGGACAATCTTTGCTTGGAAAAATCCCCATTGGTTTAACCGGATTCAATTCACATCTAAGTGAAAGCAAAAATGTGCATTATTCTTGTTCGTTTTGAAAATTTGGAATGATACTTTGAGCATTTGTTTCACTACCTATACAGATTTTTATCACTTGCTCTCCCATTTGAGCCTATGAAAGAATAATTTCGTTTCAAATAAGAGCCCTAATGATCACCACCCTATATTGGAAAATTTTCAAATATCAAATAGGGGAATGGATTTTCAATAACCGTTTCGTTACTTTGGTTGTCATGAAGTGTAAGAATGATGCTTTGGCCGTCGTTTCTACAACCTAAACACTGATCACCCCTTGCATCCTCATTTGAGCCAAAATTACTGGTTCTTTTCAAAGCACTTATGATCGCCCCCACACTGGGGAAGAAGATTGGAGAATTTTCCAAAAGAGAGAGAAAAGCCAAAATGCTAAGGCTAAAAGGGAGAGAACCGCAAATTGGAAATTTGATTCCACTTGGGTTCCAATGTTGAAAAAAGAAAAGGAAGAATTTCATCTGGTGGATCGTCTATGCAAGGGTCTTCCTCAGTCAATTAATTCAGATACATGCCAAAAATTTCCCATTAATGAAAATTTCTTTTCAGAGTTAATGTAGGGAACGGAATTAAAGTCAGGCCCTCTTCTTTTCCGATCAAGCATTCTATCCCTAGTTATCCTTTTTGAGCCTTCAGAATAAAATATTTCGTTTGGCAACCCCTGAGAATCGCAAACCCCACACTGGGGGCGAGTTTGAGTTGAAAAGAAAATTTCAAAAGGTGAAAGGTGAAAAGCCACAAAATCAAAAACAAAAGAAGAAAAGAGAACCTCAGTCCACAAATAAACTGGGGCAAATTCTGATTTAACCCTAAAATAGGGTTGACGCAACAATGCGATCTCAGATTTTTCAAACCGCTTTTGAAATCCGTTTTCAAGCCTTAACCTTTCTAAGCACCCCACCTGACCCCATTACAAAAGCCAAAAGTCCTGACTTCTGTTCTTTGCAATGGTCCTGTCAAGAAAATTTCTGATGTCGAAAATTTTAGATGTATTCTGAATTGATTAGGTGTGAGGTTGACACTGCTCTTCATGTGAAACCCCGCGAAGGTATTTCTGAAAAGAGGGAGAAAGAAAAGAAAAATGAGCGAAATGAATGCAAAAGAAAGATGCAAAAAGATTTGATGTTGAAAGACCCTGTTGGGTGATGATAAAAAGTCAAACAAAGTCCAAGAATCTGGAGTCCAGATGAAGGCAATGTTGAAAAATGCGATCTGTGGTGTAATGTCCTTGAAAGTTTTATTCTTTAGCTATCGTTTTCAAGCCACATTACAAGCTCATAAAGTCCATCGTTGACTTATTCCTTCATGACAATCCAAAGTGACGACTATGCTCGTAAGAAATCCATCAATCATTTGTGATCATAAGGGAACAACCAGTTTTTTCATGTTTTAGCTATCGTTTCCATCCGTGTTATTGCAAGCCTATAAAGCTCGTATGTGGACTACGTTTTCTTAAGAAATAAGGATGATAAACTCTTTGCTTTCACCAAGATGTGGTATAGAAGGGGTTACATACCATCTGAGCACATGAATAAGACAAATCTTGACCTCCCATTTCCAAATCAGAAATAACGCCATTACCCAAAGCTTCGATGCTAAGGTAAGGAAGAAATCCTTTGTAATTTGGCATTATTTTGAGAAATTCATCATGAAATTTTCTTTCTTATAGTGTTCGCATAAATGGAAAGTCATCCAAACCAATTGTTTGCAATCAAATGGGCCCATACTGGGGCAAAATTTTTATTCGCAAGATTTCACAAAATAAGCCCACACTGGGGCAAATTTTTTATAGTCCATTTGAGGATTTCGTCAAAGACTCAAGCAAGACTTTCAAATCAATCACGCTGCCTTTTTCTTGAAAATTTGAGTGCATGTAAGCCCCCTGTGCAGGTATTCACAGTTGAAGTCGACGAAAAGCATCTGGCGATGTGGAAGGCCGATGCCGAAGAAAGGAAAGAAAGAAGGGAAAAGGGCCCTACACTGGGGCAAATTATTTTTGAAAAAAATTCTCTCGAAAAATCAGAAAAATTCAAAAGTCAAAAATCGAAAATCAAGTTCAAATTTTTGTTTCTTGGAAAATCAAAATTTAATTTCTTATATCTTGACAGATCAAATCCAATTTCTTGACCAATTGGATGGCAGGATTGGGTCTTATCCTGCTGACCATTCACCAGATCACGTTGGGCCTGGATTTTGTGCCGCCAACTTCACAAAGATCACGTTGGGCCTGGATTTTGTGCCGCCAACTTCACAAAAGTCATGTTGGGATTGGTTTTAATTCAACCGCCGTTAGCATCGAGTCTATCTCACTAACGTGCGTGTTTTCATTCTACCGCCGTTAGCATCGAGTCTATCTCACTAATGTGCGTGTTTTACTTCAACCGCAGTTAGCATCGAGTTTATCTCACTAACGTGCGTGTTTTACTTCAACCGCCGTTAGCATCGAGTCTATCTCACTAATGTGCGTGTTTTCATCCTACTGCCGTTAGCATCGAGTCTATCTCACTAACGTGCGTGTTTTACTTCAACCGCCGTTAGCATCGAGTCTATCTCACTAATGTGCGTGTTTTCATCCTACCGCCGTTAGCATCGAGTCTATCTCACTAACGTGCGTGTTTTATTTCTACTGCCGTTAGCATCGAGTCTATCTCACTAACGTGCGTGTTTTATTTCTACTGCCGTTAGCATCGAGTCTATCTCACTAACGTGCGCGTTTTCATCCTACCGCCGTTAGCATCGAGCCTATCTCACTAATGTGCGTGTTTTCATCCCACCAACACTCCATCTCACTTCAATTCATCTAATTTAAATTTCTGTTCGGGTCTATCCCGTGGGTCTATCCCAATTTTACATTTCTGTTCGGGTCTATCCCGTTTTTACATTCATGTTCGGGTCAGTCCCGTTTTTTTAGAATTCTTGTTCGTTGGAATCATTTTGCAGCCCAATAACACAGGTAAGTATTTGGTGTCCACTTCTTTGTCTCAAGTTTTTTCAAAACTCAGACAAAGAGGGGCAAACTGTAGACACCAAATTTTGAATAATTTGTATGTGGCATCTACTTCATGATTTTTATTTTAGATCGCTTGCATTTAGTTCATTGTTGTGTGTTTTGCATTTTTTAGTTGTTATTTTATTTTAGTTTTATTCATTTTGCCCTTTTAGTTTGTCTATTTATTTTTATTTTGTCATTTTAGGTTTTTAATCACTTTTAAGTTTTAGATTTTAGTTTTTAGTTTTTAGTTTTTTTAGTTTTTAAGCTTAGCATAGAGTTTTTTGAAAAAGAAAAGGAAAACATCAAAAATATGTTTTAGTCATTTTGGTTTTTATTCAATGCTTTCTTGAAAGAAAAATGGAAATGAAAAATCATAAAAAAAGGAGAAAAAAGAAAATGTAGAAAAAGATGGAAAAATGGCCATTTTTGTTGTTTTTAAATTATTTTCATTATTATTACCTGGTTTTTGTCAATTTGTTATTATTATTATATTTATTAAGTTGAAAGTTAAAAAAAAAAAAAAAAAAAAAAAAGAGTGATACGCGGCAGCAAGCTGCGTTTTTCGCAGCTTGCAAAGAAATGTTCGGCAGCTCCTTGGGCTGCAAATATAGAAGAGCTGGCTTGAAGTTTAGGGTTATCATGGGATATAAAAGGAAAGCTGAAAGGTAGCCGCAAGAGGGGAGAGCTCGGTTAGGGAAAAGAAAAACAGCAAAGGAAAAAGAAAGAAAGGCTGCGGGCTTTAGGGAGAGAACCAACGGAGGGAGCTTCATCGTGGGGAGAGCTAGCAAGCGGGGAGAGAAAGGAACAGAAAACAGCGGCCGAGAGAAAGAGTGGGCTTAGGTGGAATCTGGAAAAACAAAGAGAAACCAAGAAAGACTAAGAGTGGTAGGGGGCTGAGTGAAAAGCTGTGAGTTTGAGAAAGGGGAAACCGTGAGTGAAAGAGTAGAATCCCAAGTTGACGGCTAGAATCTGGGAGTGAGCTGGGAAGCTAAGTTAACGGCTGTGAAGAGAGGAAAACTAGAAGGAAAGGGCTGACGGAGGGAAAGAAGGAGCGGCGTGAGAGTTCTGAAAAACCCAGAAAGCTAGGCTAGAAGGGCAACCGCAAACCACCACTTCGGCCATCTCCACCGTCTCTAGCCGTCGTTTAAGAAAAGCAAGTAGGTCGAGCTTTCTTCCACCCATCAGCAACGACCCACGGCGAGATCTGGAAAAATTCGAGCCAGGTTCTTGGAGTTTTCTGCAGCAAGATTGATGGCCAGATTCCAGCATTGGAACATGTTTTTCGTGAGTTTTCCCACGCTTCTTTGAGGACCAAAGCAGTTGAAAGGTATCCCATGTTGTTCTTTTTTTCCATCTATTCCAGAAAATGTAGTAAGCATGCCAAATTACTGCTTCATTTGCACTTGCGGCTTGCGTCTTTCTTGTTGTTTTTCATACAGAAATTTCCTCCATGTCTCCTTGTGATTATATGTAACCTTTGAACTTAGATGACTCTGTCAAACCCAAACTAAGATCTATTTTTTTTACTGCAACGATTCTGCTCATAGCAGAACGCCCAAGTTAAAGTTGGACCTGGTTTTTGAATGACGGAAATCTGGCTCCTAGCCCCTTATTTTTCTGCTATCTAATGGTGCATGATTCGATCCAATTAGTTTAGTGATCGTATGGGTCCTTAGTATAGGTTTTGTGGTCTTGGAACGCTGGGGTCCTGAGGTTTTAGTTGACTGTCGACAATTCCTTCTTGTTGCAGAAAATGTTTTGGCATGAAGTTGTTGCAGAAAATGTTTTAGTTGCTTGAACTATTCGAATTCTGCATGTTTGTTGGCCGACTTTTTGATGCTTAAACTTACAAGTTTCATGATGCAAAGTGAGAGGTTTGTGCGGTAGTTGTATGGCCGAAAGGATGCTTGCTGAAAAATGAATTTCTGGTTGCCGAATGCTTGCTGCAATTTTGCTCTAGCATTTGTGTGATTCTCCTTCTATGTTTTGATTTGTTGGGATGTTGGAATTGTGTGTCATAGACTTGCATTTCTCCTTTCTCACTATCCTAAGTTCACACGAGTCCACATTAGTTCCTTCTCTTTTCCCATCGCACAATCACTTTTGGCACAAGAAAATTGCAGCCGCTGTTTCGACCGTAGGCCTGCATAAGAGTTTTAAGAGTTTGCATTGTTGCTTTCTATGTTTGTTTGATTGTCTGGATCGCAGTATCGTTGTGGCTTTTGCCTTAGTTCAGAGCTTGATGCCTGGTTGAAACAAATCCCGAGTCAATCTCGGTCGCCGAAGGTTCCTAGATTGCTGAAACCTTGCTGCATTTTTTTCCTTCTTCCTTCCTTTGCTGTCAATTCTTTATCCTTGATGGTTAGTTTCAATTCATGTGTTAATCTTGGAATGAAGTTGCATGTGTAGTCTATGATTGCTGGTGGAAATCTTGACATTTGATGTGCACATTTACATGACAAACTGGAAGGTAATTCACGGCAGAAATGTATTGCAGAAATAGAAAGTTTCCTCTACGTGATTGCATGGCTTTTGCATGAAAATGATTTTCAAAAATTGCACTCCAACCCCTTGGTTTCCATCTAATGCTTCCATGGCCCAATTAATTGGAAAACTTAATTAATTTTGTCCTCCTAACATGCCTTTTTCCTCTTTAACACATCTTGATTTGTTTTGGGTAGATACTTAAGGGATTGTAGAATGGATTTAAAGGGTCTAGTAATATCTTTTTCCCATATTTGTAGTTAATTTGATTTTTCTTGGATTCTTTGGCATTTTGTTACTTAGATACTAGTAAATTGCTTCTCATTTACCTTTTTGTGAAATTCCTTGTTTGATTTGGTTTTGTTTCACCTTAGAGTCTTAATTTTATTTTTATGTTTTTTTTTTCAAGTCCCTTAGTGTTTATAATAAATTGGCTCTTTAAACCTCTTTAATTTCTCAATTGGATCGTTGCTTGTCTTAATTGGTTAAGTACGAGTAGTTTACTTTCTTTGGCAGGCCTCAAGTGATTCAATTTGGCGTTTATTTCCATTTTCTTTGATTTATTTGATAATTTAAGTGGTACCTTGACCTTTTTATTATTTTGGAGGGCAAGTTAGTAATTTCACTACGTTAGGGCGTCGCTTCAAGGGAGGTACACTCTATCCCTCATTTTGCACTTCATTTGACCCTATGTGCTCCTACGTGTTATGTGAATATGCATGCCTACTCCGCTTTCCTTACCTCCTTGCTTGCTTTTACTTTTATTTAAGTTTTATGGGGTATGTGTACACCTCTTGGCTTGTAATAGATAGGGCTCGGAGAGCATCTTATCCATTTCCCCTTCCCCTTTATGCTTTTATGGGGTATGTGTACACCTCTTGGCTTGTAATAGATAGGGCTCGGAGAGCATCTGGTCCACTTCCCCTTCCCCTTGCTTGCTTGTTTTTGTTGCTACATGTTTAATTGCTTTATTAGGCTCTTGCATCTAGTCGAGCATGCTAAGTGCTACGTGCTACGTGTTTACGAGTATTTTGGCATGTCTACTTGCTTTCATAGCCATGAATGAATGGAATGGATGAATGTACGTTTCCGCTAGTCCAACGCTAGTCGGAATTCATAGAATGGGCTAGTCCAACGCTAGACCCTTAGGGATTTCCCCTCATTAGCATATCATTTGCTTGTTCACCACATATCATGCATTTTTCTTAGTTTTATCACTTGGCATGCTCCTCGAACCCCCCTTCCCTTCATTCTAGGATTTTTGCATATCATGATAGTTGTAGGGTTCATTTTGCTTGAGAGTCCCCTTCTGATAAGGAAAACGAGCGAGTGTGGCTACTCGATAGCCTTAGCACGCTAGTTTCGCCTTCTAATCAAAGGGAAAATCAAGTCACGATTTAGGTCTCCCCGTACCCAATATGCATGAATTCCCTAGGCTCATGCATTCTCAATCCACTCTATCATTACACTTTCACTTTTGTCTCATTTGCACACATGCACCCTTTTATCACTTTCACTTGCACACGAACACTTTTATCTTCACTCGCATACGAGTACTTTCATCTACATTTGCACACCTTCACTCTTATCTTATTACTTTTATCATTTTTTCACTTCACATAAACTCACACTTTCACATGGCATGCATTCCACTCATTTTTCACGTCATTTAGGTTTAGGTGTGACCTCTCCAAAAGGATCATTATTGGGCTTCACAATTAATGTGATTGGCACCACTCAACCTTTGAAGAGAAATTTCCCCCAATCCCCCTAGGTCTAGGTTTTTGCATTCATATAGACATATCCAATACACGATACATACATTGGGTAGAAAAATTAGGAAAATTGGTATAAGTCACGCAACTAGCCTTGGCTAGGTCGAAGGGGTGCCTTGGATTTTTATCCTTGCCTTCCCCTTCGTCAAATGTGACCCCCGATCCCTCTTTTGGTTGCGCAGACCCAAAAGTTCTCAAAAAGGGTTTATTTACTTTTTTTATTCAAAAACAAAAATCATTTTTGGGTGACTTGGTACACCCTAACTCTATACCAAGTGGCGACTCCATTTTTGATACAAAAAACCCTTTTGAACTTCACTTGGCCAAATCGTCGCATTCTAAGTCCCATGGCCTTTTACTTTTCATTCCGCACACGTTCACATGTATATCACACACACTCACACACAACACATGATCACACAGTTTCACATTCACCATCGAAAAGTGGGGCGCGACACACTTCACAACCAATCTCACTACTACTAAACTAAGAGATTTTATGGAGAAATTGAAAGTTTAAACGGTTGATTTGCTAGATGAAGCAAGATTGAGGCAAGAAAGTTGAGAGGTTTCTTATCTTTTCTTTCTAGAGAGGGCCGGCCAAGAAGCTTGCAAATGAGGATAATTTTGGGTCAATTTTTGCTTAATTGGTAAAGTGATTAATAGTAGTCAAAGTCAAGAGTAAACCACAAGGTGACACTTGTCACCCTTATTTAATGCAAAGCAATCCTTTTGTCTCTCCAATGATAATCCATCTAGATAACCTCTAATTGTCTCTTAACACCTGATAAATTAAACTCGGTATACACAACTTAACCTAATTGGCCGAATTTTATCGAACTTACCGCACTAGTGGGTCCCACATCCGGTATACAGTCTTAAAACCTTAAAAACTAACTTATACTAGAAAAATGATTTTAAAACTATATTTACTCATAAAACTTATTTTTAAAATTTTTTGAATAAAGAAAATGTGGAAAAGCGTGCAATTAAAGAAAATAAAACCTAAAAATTAAGAAAATTACGGGTCCTCACACAATAGTTCTAAAACGATAATACAAAGTAAGGAAGCGCGGAAGTTCTTTGGATGATATCCCAAGTTCATGATACATGAGTTATCCAATCCTTACATCAGGATCTCCAAAAGATACATTTAAACCCAAAATATGCAACAACCAAAAGCTTAGTCAAGTACATTGCAAACCCTATTACAAAAGTACATCAAAAGTGAGTTCTTTCGAATCTCAAACCATGCCCAATCCTATTAAGGAAAACAAATCTACAGGGTGAGCAAAACGCTCGTGAGGCCAAGAACACACATGCAAGCACATAGTCCAAGTAGCAAGCCCAAATAACAGGTCAAATGATAAAGTGCGAGTAATTAACAATTTCAATGAAATGTAATCAGAAACAATTCAAGGATATAGTAGCTCTCAGGAGCAAAGTTCCACATGCTTTGCCAGGGCATTCGTATACCTTCCCGTGATGACTCTCCGTCAACCGGGTCGGTATTTCCAATCCATAGATCTCCACTTACTTTACAGGTCCGTCCACCTTACAACCCCCCACCGGGCCCGAACGTCATTTATAAGGCGATACTCCACAAGTATGCCAAGAAAGATCTCCTCAATAGATCAAGTTTATCATGTAATTCTCATGACTCACCGAGGTTCCCAACCAAGCCCATGCCGGTTTGAGTTCCAAGGTCGGCCTATGAGTTTGGGCGCCCCCCATGTACATTTGAGTGTCAAGGAGATTCACTCCAGCGACGTATGCAGCCATAGCATACTATTTCAGGTCAAGAAAGCATGTGATATATTCAAGCATTCATGTCATGTCCAGCCGGTCATTCATTTCATGTCAAACAAGTTAATCATGGGTCATTGGTTTCAAATGAGAACGAGTGCGATATAGTACACACCCGTCTCCATTTTCAAAATCTCAAGTCATGGATACCAAGTATGCATGTATCAAATTCATAGGAGTTCAAGTAATCATGCACTTGACACTCACTAAGTCAACCAAGGAGAAATGTTACTTGAAGTTCAAGCGTCTATCGTAGGATCCTCTTGAAGGTCCTCGTGCGAGCCTGAGCAAATAATAGTGAGCAATCATTTATAAATCCCAATTATCAAGAAAGATTGCACGCTTGTACAATCCTAGAAAATTTCACTAAAATGATCCTAAATTACTCGCGAATTAAGGTTCAAAAGTGGGGTTTTAAAGTACAAGAGAAATCAAGTTTTCATCTTCGAAATCAAGTATAAAACGTTCAAGTGATATCGAGGGAAAAAGGAGAATTCGAAAAAATTCCATTTCCTTAAGTTCTGAAAATTTCAGTTTTGATATGAGATCTTTAAAAAATCGTATCTCATTCTTTACAAGTCCAAAATTGAAAAACTTGGTAGCGTTGGAAACCTCTTAGAAAGTACTAAAAGTTCTTAGAAGACAATTTTCCATGATTCTAAACGAAAGGTATTCAAAAATTAGCTCAAAGTTGCTGTTTTGGGGCACTTAAGGCAGGTTTAGGTTGATTTTTGGCCAACTTTGAAAATTCGGCAAAATTCACTTGATTTGAACTAACCTCTGAAATTTGGAACTATATTAGGGTTACATTCCAAATTTAAAACAAAAAAAAATGGAATGAGTTTCGGAGTTTTGAGCACCAAGATATGGTAGCTCAAAGCTACTAAGATTTCCTTGTTAATCAAGGGTTTTCCAAACTCAAATCATGAACTTTGGAAGTTTAGTTGAGCAGCGAAACGGACTCAAAATGGTACTAAATTTAGCAGTATAATACTACCATATAGGGACTATTTCTCTGTAAAAGTTTGTAGAAAAATACGTACGAAAACATGGTTAACAAAACCACTAAAGTTCCAAGGAGTTCCATGGCAAATCTTGTGACAGCCCCACCTCCCCCTAAGGCGAACCAAAGGGTTCGGCGGACCTCCTGCCCAACTCTCGCCGGGACTCACTTACTCACAATAATCCTCAAATAAATTACAATATAAATTTCAAATGTACATCAAATATTCCACAAATTTAATTGCACTACAAACTAAAACCTCAAGAAATACATGCCATACTAATTTCCCGAATAGGACGAAGGTCCTCAAATCTCACGTAAGCCCAAGTACAATCGCAGTCTCAAATATTACACAAGGTCGAACTAAAACTTCAACGATACAGGAGATAATCCAACCATTCACATGGAGCACTTTATATCAATGCTTCCGTCGCTTCAAGCCCTGTGGAGGGGAATAAAATAGTTTTGGGGTGAGCTAGAAACTCAGCGAGTGTCCAGTAAAATCAACAATCAAGTATATTTCACAATAAAGCATTTAGCTGATGTCATGATGCAGTAATCAAATGTACATTTATTGCTCGTGTGAGCTAGTGAAGTTCTTGTACTTAAATATCCAACGCTCATTTAGATCAGGTAACAGATAAACAGAAATAAGAAGCCATCGTGCTCCAAAGAATGTGTAAACAGTAGTGGAGACGTTGGTTCTAAGCACAAGATTTTCCCAAGAACTCATTGGAGCCAAATTATGTCATGGCACACACACATACACAAATGATATGCAATCAAACAACCACTGCAAGCAATTGAGTAACCAGTACAAGAATTAGCAAGAATTAGTTCAAAAGTAACTTTGGAAGTAGTTGAGGGATCACTTACCAGTTCCAGTACAGATACTTCAAAAGTTTTTTTTTTTACCCAAAGTGGCTTTAATCGCCGAGAAATCCTAAAATAATCAAGATAAAACAATTATAGCTCGCACATCCACAAACCCAGTAAATGGAATGCATAAATGAGGCTTGACTACATGTCGTACGCCTTTCCAGGTTAAGTACAAGTACAAAAGAATATAAATATGACTTTTGAGTAAAAAGATAATAGTTGGTCCTAGGGTTACAAACAACCCCCAAAACCCCTCATTTTAGTTTTACTGAGATCAACTCAACTTGAAGGAATCACGTAATCCTAAAATTTTGGGCAGCATGCCCTCTGTATTTTGCTATATTCCAGCCATTTATGGCTTCATTGTTTTTCCTCAACTCAGTCTAATCCAACACATAATAAATCTCAATACAATAGCCCTTCAACTATGCTCAAGTTCATCCAAATACAAAGCAAGTCTAGGAATGCAACTGGAAATCAAGTTTTAAGGACAAAAGCTAAATCGTAGGTTTGACGTCCCTTAATGTATCGATCACAACCGAAGCTATGCTTATCAGATTGGGATGAAATTTATATCGTGTCGAAGCTAAGAGAAAGAGCTACAACTTTCATGAAGGTTACTCAGTCCAGTTTACAATGTATCTAGATCAAATTTACCAAAACAACCCCAGATTTTCCAGTTCGAAGCTTACTATGAAATTCAACTAGCAGTCCTGATTCATTCAATCATATCTCAGCACATACGACTCCAATTCAAGTGATTCCAATGCCATCTGAAAGCTAAGATACTAGACTATAATTCTTAAGAAGACATCAATAACAAAATCAGTAGTATTCCCGGTCAAACTAACCAATTACAGAAGCTGATTATCAGTTCCGGACAGAAACAGGGTAGCAGGGTATTTCAGTCTTTTCACAAGCTATGTTACTCCGATTGAGCTGAAATTTTGCAGGAAACTATAAAACATCATTCTCTACAACTTTCATGTTTTAACCCAAGGCTAGTTGGGCCTCTAACTAGAGAAACAATAGCAGGCAGAATGGGGTTAATTGAAACCCTAATCTGGAATTTTCCGCACAAAGTGGAATTTTTCCGCAATTTGCTACAATTTACGCACTATTGCTTCATTCTAGACTATCCCAAGCTATCATCCATGGCCACATAATATTAAACATATGAAAATATAAAAATCAAGAATAAATATAAAATTCATCATTCTCCACCAATAGTCATGATATTGTCCACAAATTCACCTATTTGACTAACACAAGCTACTAATTTAACATTAACAAGACCAAAGGATGAACTCCTTAGCTACACACCTTGAAACTCAAGAGAAGAGCCAACCAAGCACTACTTTCTTCCAAACCACTTCACCAACAACCTTAATTCTACCTTGCAATTGATTTTTATGGAGAAAATTGGAGTTTATCGGTTAACTTGTAAGATTGAGCAAGATTGGAATGAAGAAAGTTGAAGGGTTTTCTTTCTTTTCTCTCCAAGGAGTTCGGCCAAGAGGATGCAAAATGTGATGAATTTTTGATCAATTTTTGGTTAATTGGTAAAGGTAAGTAAGATGGTCAAAGTCAAGAACCAACCGTAGCGCGACACCTAGCATCTTTAAGGTTTAAACTTATCCTTTTGTCTCTTCAATGATAATCCATCTAGGTAACCTCTAATTGTGACCTAGCACCTTATAAAATAATATCACTTAATATAAAACTCCAACAAGTTGTCAAAAATATATCGCATTTACCGCACTAGAGGGTCCCACGTCCATAATACACTTCAAACTTAACGTGGACTAACTTGTATCAAGGAAATGCTTTGACAACTATGTTCCCTTATAAAAATGTATAGAAAATTAATATATTGAAGACAGGTATAAAATTATAGACAAGGAAACAAAATAAGGTCTAGAAAATATATAAAAATTTTCGGGTCTCACACTCATTCTTTCGGGGCATCACAGACTCCCCTCGTTAAAAGAATGTCGTCCTCGACATTCCATCTTGCACTAATCAGATCAGAATAGCTCTCGAATGTCGGTCACGTACGAAAAATCACTCTAATCTCACTTATCACAATCAAGTACTAAGAAGCACCCCAATCCAGCTTATCAAATAGTCATGATCCAATAGATAGTTGATCAAGTAACTAGATAAAACATGCAAAAGGCTCAAAGTTGGACTTGAAGTCCCAGATATTCGGAAAATCAAGACATGGTTTAATCTCAAATCGAAATTTCTCAAGTCGGAAATTTTCCCTTGGCGGTGCTGGACAACACAACAAGCAAGCACAACGGCTATACTTCGCCAAAGAGTCTCAGTTCAAAAATTTCATCCTTGGTGGTGCTTGATAACACAACAAGTTAGCACAACGGCTAAACTTCACCAAAGGATCTTAGCTCAAGAAATTGGCCCTGGTGGTGCTTGAAAACACAACAAGTTAGCACAACGACTAAACTTCACCAGAGAGCCTCAAGTCAAAGTTTCATCCCTGATGCTGTTTGATAACACAACAGGCATGCCTCACCAAAGGAATGGCGGTGCTTGAAAACACACCCGGCAATGCCTCACCAGAGAGGTTCAGTTCAACCGCTACACAAGAGTAGTAGCCGGTCTACAACCACACAAGTACGAATAAGTTCAGAAGCAGAGTCAAAAGCAGGGTTCAAGTATATATATAGGTTCAAAAGCAGGGCCGAATATTTCAGGTTTTATGGTGCACGAATACGAATAAGAACTCACTCGCCTAACTTATGCCTAGCAATTCACATTCTCAAGCAATCACAGAATTCAAATCCACCTACAGGTCATATATGAACCAAGCTACTTGCTCAAGCGTGAAAGAGATACCCTATTTTCAGTTAAGTCAGGTCTATCAAGTGTACGTAAGAGTACACTAGCTGAAACAGATTTAAGTCCTAAATGAGCTCAGTCTAGTCGGTCTCAGACAGTTCATTTCAAATCCCAATGCTTACAAATTGGGTAGTGTACCTTAATCAAACAAGAAGACTAGAAGGAGGGTGCAAAACCAAAAGATTCCCCAACAAATCCGATCACCACCATAATGTATCAAAACCCTAGCCAAAATCTTATCGGATGGATCCAAGATAGCAGTCATCATTTCAATGTCCTCAACTAGGTTAATCCATTCGAAGTTCAAAATCTTCAATAAGCAAGCC
Source organism: Coffea eugenioides (assembly GCF_003713205.1). NCBI lineage: Eukaryota > Viridiplantae > Streptophyta > Magnoliopsida > Gentianales > Rubiaceae > Coffea > Coffea eugenioides. The sequence goes on along the minus strand of NC_040044.1, from coordinate 23,452,406 downwards.
ACCAATCAGAGCACCACCATCTCAAAGTATAACTAGGCTTAGGGTTTTATAAGTAAAGCCTCAAGCTCCAAGTTCAAACCCAAGAAATAAGTACAACCTGCTAACTTACGTGTCAGATGGAAACCAAATCAATTCACACTAACTTCATGCTCTTGAATGCAGTTACTCTATATCTCAAAGTTCTCTCAGTCCGTGCACCTAAAGATAGGTTCACTCTTCTTGAAAACCAAGAATTTTAAAACATAAGAAGAGTATTTAAAGTAACAAAAATCTTATCAAGTTCAAGATTTACATTATAACAACAACAGTTCGCCATTCTTTCGAAAACTCAAGATTTCTTTTTTTTTTTTCGTGTAAAGCATAGACAAATTCAAGTGTGAGAATACACCAGTATACAATCAAGGGAAAAAACCTAGTTTAGAAAATTTTAACCTTGTATCAGCCCATCATATACAAAATTCAACAAACTCATCAGTTATTCACAAAATTTCAAATTGAGATTCAAGTAAAATCCACATATTACCAAAATCGGAAAATTACACATGCTTAAAGCATATATATATTATTTCCAATCATCGTTTGAAAATAAAACTAGTACATCCTAGTTTTCTTTAGAATCTCAAAGCAGAAATTCTCTAGGAGGTAAATGGGCGAGAAAATGCATTTTATTCCTATGATACTCTTTTATCTTGGTTCAAAATCATCATACATAGAGTTTGACCATGTGACGACCCCACCTCCCCCTAAGGCGTACCCGAGGGTTCGGCGGACCGCCTGCCCAGCTCTCGCCAGGACTCACTCACTATCTAAAACGAATCGCGTGCGTACATCCTTGAGCCATAAATAACATCCACAATTCAAGCTTATAATTTACATTGATACAATTCAAGGTACAAAGTCTCAATATACCCAAACGGTTCAAAGTATATACAATCCCATAACAAAACATTCTATTCGAGGAATAGCGCGAGTACAAGTCAAAAGTCAAAATAACTAGACTACGCTAGTCTTTACACGTCTCACGCGTCACTCGTACCCCAGTAAGGAAAACAAAACTAATAGGGTGAGCCAAAGCTCAGTGATGTTCCAGATATCAAATTGTCCAGCAAACAAGATAATAACAAGGTAATAGTGAAATAGCGAGCAAACAAGCTCAAGTAAAGAGATAATACTTCAAGTAGTCAAGAAATGTGTGTATCATGTTCACAAGTAAGGATACAGTTGCTCATGTCACGACTCCATCCCAACTTGATCAAATAGTAGTTGACACTCCGTCAACTTTCAAGTAATAACTAGTCTAGAAAGAAAACTCCACTTCTCGCCAGTCTCCGTCCACCAATCAACCCCCTTCTCCGGGCCCGCACGCCACACGAAACACGGGTGGTAATACTCGAGTATACCGAATTGCCGAGGAGATAACACTCCACTCGACCTTACTAGTGACCCAGGGTTTGTTATCTAATCGACCAGGCCCTTGCCGGCTCGACTCGATTAACTAGCCATAGGGTTTCTGGAATTCCAGGCATAATATAATTCATGTGCATGTAGAGCAAGTCAAGTAAAGTCGATAAACAAGAACAAATTTGGATAGGGCAAGTGCGATAAAGTACACCCTTGCTCTATCAAATCACATGTATATCACGTATTCACGTTGATCAAAGGTAAATGGCAAATATCGAGTTCTATCTGATATTTGGAAGCACTCACCAAAATAGTGCCTCTAGTTCTCGTGTCTGGGTGGTACTCCGGGTTTGGAGTCCAAATCTGCGATAAAACTTAACTTGAGAACTTTGAAAATCAACTAAGGTTCGAAACTTAAGCGTTTCGTTCATTAAGAATCAAGAAATTGAAATTCACTTGAGAAATAGTCGTGAAATAGTTGCTCGCTTTTCAAACTGAAAAATTTGATAACATGTTTGCTTGGAGATGACTTTTGAGTCAAAAGTGCAAGTAAAACGGTTTCATAGTGATTCATATCGTTTTCCTAAGAGTACAAGTTCGGCCAAGTCCTAACGTATAACCCTCGATAAAAAAGTAGCAAAAGTCCTTGATAGTTCAAGTGATAATCACTTTTAACCTTTACTCAAGTTGCAAGTATAGTTTTCTAGTCCTCAAGCGTAAATTTGGCCAGCATGCCCTTTGTGTTTACCTAATTTTCCAGCCATTTATGGCTTCATTATTTTTCCTCAGCCAATCCCAAAGTCATACATATCATAGATTCAAGTAAATAGCCGTTCCATAGGCTCATAACAACATAAGAACAAAAATCAAAGTGATAACAAGTGCAGAAATGTAACCTAGCAAAAGACAGATTCGACGCGTGGTTACGGAAATAACACATCCGAGGTTACGCTTATTGGATTGAGCCGCAACTTATACCGTTTCGAAGCTAAGACACAGGGATACAATTTTCATGAAGATCACTTAGTCCAGTTTGTGAGAACCCGTAATTTTTCCATTTTTAGGTTTTATTCGGGTTAATGGCTTGTTTACTGCATTTTCTTTATTAGGAAAATTTTCTAGATAATTTTTATACGTAAATATAGTTTTTAGATGATTTTTCTAGTATCGAATAGGTTTTGAGAAATTAAGAGCGTATACCGAAAGTTCGGAAAAATTCGGCCAATTAGGTTAAGTTTTGGATACTGGATTTAATTTACCGGGTGTTAAGAGATAAGTAGAGGATGCTAAGTGGATTGGTATAAGAGAGACAAAAGTTAGGCAAGCATTAATGAAGGTGACAAGTGTCACCATGGGATTTGGTCTTAAGTAAGACCACTATTCACCTTTTGTCCAATTGACCAAATAAATCACAAAAATCACCAAAAATTCACCATTTTTCTCTTCATCTTGGCCGACCCTCTCTCTCAAGAAGAAAGAAGGAAACTCTCCAAGTTCTTGATTCCATCTTGCTCCAAATCATCAAAACAACCACTTAATCTTACTTTTGTTCCATAGAAAACCTTAAGTGAGTGTTTGTGTGGGGTTTGGTGGAGTTGTTTGGAAAGCTAAGAGGACCTGTTGCTCTCTCTCTCTTGTTTCTAAGGTGAGTTATGATGAACCACTCTCCTCCCTGTAATGATGCTTAATTTATGCTTAGTGGTGGTATAAGATGCAACTTTATGGATTATATTGTGATTTTTGGTTGAATTGATGAAGTTTTGTAATTATTGGGGATTTTTCTGTTTTACTATGAATATGATTGTGTGGCTATGTATGATGATTGGAAATGGTGTGTAAGGGACCTAGGAGGTGGAAAAGGTGGATAATTGCAAGCAATTTCTGTTTTGGAAGAAATTTTGGAAAGTTAGGGTTTATGAAATTACATTCTGTCCGGTTTTGTAGCTCATAGTTAGAGGCCGAATTGGTCTTGGATTAAAACATGAAAGTTGTAGGGAATGATATTTTAGAGGTGCCTACAAAATTTCAGGTCAATCGGAGTAGTGTAGCTTGAGAAAAGTCGAAATTACCCTTGCTGTCCTGGTTTTACCCGAATTTGGGAATTGCTTCTGTAATTGGTTATTTTGGTTAGGAATGCTTCCGAATTGGTTGTTGAGGCCTTCCGATGAAATGTATCCCTGTTTCGTAGCTTTCAGATGGCTTTGGAATTTCTGGATTTGGACTTATATAGGCTGTTTTATGATGTTTGCACTAGAATGCGTTCTGTGAATCTGTTTTTGCGGTTCTGGTATAGTAGATTGCATTTTTGACCTGGTTACACTCGAAACTGGGTTGAGTGACCTTCTGTAATATTGCAGCCCTATCTCTTAGCTTCGAAACGGTGGGTCTTGGACCTTCATCCGATAATTTTAGTGCCTTTGGTGCCATTACCGCAAAATGAGGTCAAAAACTGTTTTTTTCAGGGCTAAAGCTAATGCCATTTCCGAATTTTCTGGTTTCCCCTAATGCTTGTATATGCTTATTGAACCCTATTGGGGTCGTGTTTGGCATTGGTTTATGACTCGTTATCGAATCTCATTGTACTTGTTTGCATGTTCTAGGGCGTGACGGTGGTTCACGACGTTCTTTTGACGGAAGTGCATGAAACACCATTTGCAAGCTTGGTGAGTGTACTACTCACTTGTGTGTTACTATATGGCTTTGATACTTGAACTTGACGCGTTGAATGTTAATTGATTGAAGTGAGAGCGTACTTTCTCACTCTCACTTATTGTTTATCATGTTATTGGAATGTTACATGAAATGAAAGTACTAGACTTGGTGTCGATTGGACGAGTATCCAACGACTACAATGGTTATCATTGAGCTCAACCCCATTGGTAGTTGATTGAATCGAGCCAGCGAGGGCTTGGTCGTGCCAATTAATGATCCTTGGGGAAATGTTATATGGAATCTTGTAGTATGAGAGACTCTCGATTCCGGTATACTCGAGTAATACCACAATGCAAGTGTTTGGAGTTCGGGCCCGGTAGGGGGATGTTAGGTGGAAGGAATGGAAGTAAAGTGAAGCCTACAGTTGGTTACATAGGTGGAAGGAATGGAAGTAAAGTGAAGTCTACGGTTGGTTACTTGTAAACATTGACGGAGAGTCAATGAGATCCGATCAAGAATGCAAACGAGGAAAAGGGCTCTTGAGAGCCGCCCGTATCCTTTTATAACCACCATTAATATGTGCCTTTGTCTACTTTTGATGTATTGAAATGAAAAGTTTGATGCTTATATGAACTTGGTTGCTTGAGTAGTATTATCTCACTGGGCAATTAGCTCACTGTGACAGCCCCACCTTCCCCTAAGGCGAACCAAAGGGGTTAGCGAACTGCCTGCCCAGCTCTCGCCAGGACTAACGGTTCGGTATAGAACGAGCTAATACATTCCGGAGCTTACCAACGCGGGTAAACAAATCAAAATGTTAAAATAAAAAAAAATGAAACCGAAGTCGGCTATGAATAGTAACCGACCCGTCAGAACCCAACCAAATATCAAGCAAACATTCACATCTTGAAACTTAGCATTTACAAGCCAAAGTGGCATACAAAAGTATTCAAAAGTGGATACATGTCTGGTTTGCCAAATCAAAAGGAAAACGGTCCCAAAAGTACATTTAGGGTTTCAATACATGAGCTATACAAAAGATATGTTCAACTAGCTCAATTTGGCAGCCAATTGTCAAATTCAGTCCAAAAGTATTTATTTTCCTGTAAGGAAAACAAAAAGGGACAGAAAGGGGTGAGTTTGCGCTCAATGAGGTACCAGACATATAGCAGTAAAATTATGGCATTTCACATTTAACAAATCAGGTACACATGCCAGATGTAATGTAAATGAACCAATGATTCAAATCAGAAGGATACAGGTGGCTCTCAGGAGCCAAATTCCCATTAGCATCATCGAAGCTTGATCGAAATAATAGTTGACACTCCGTCAACGCTAAAGGAGTAACCAATACCGTAGACTCCACTTTCTTCGATTCCTTCCACCTCACATACCCCACCGGGCCCGAAATCCAATCAGATCAGAAATGGTAATACTCGAGTATACCCGGAATCAAGGCTCTCAATTCCCAAAGATCCCAAAACAGACTACCGTGGTTCGTTATCTAATCGATCAGGCCCTTGCCGGCCCGACTCGAGTAACTGGCCACAGGTGTTGAGCTTAGAGGTCACAGAAAGGTCGTTGGACACAAGCTTCCAAACGACGCCAGAATAGATACAGATCCAGATACAGATAACAGATACAGATACAGATAGCAGATTCAGATACGCGTTCAAAATTGGCATATGAACAGACCAGAGAACGAGTGTGATAAAGTACACCCTCGCCTCCCTTTTATCAAAACAGTATTTGGCTCCAACAGTCATAAATCAAGTATTCAGATATTCAGATATTTCACATAACGGGTAGCAGGTAGTGGAACACTCACCAGGGTCAGTACAGATACCTCCCAAAAGAGAGCTTTAATCACCAAGAAACCCTAAGATAATCCAAAGAAAACAATTGAAGGTTCCACTTTCAAAATCGAGTATACAGAATGCACATGTGAGGCTCGACTACCAGTCGTATGCCTCGCCAAATAATGATTAAAGCAAGGGTGTAAAACATGAATTTTTGGAAATGAAATGGTAAAATGAAGACCTAGGCTCAAACAACCCAAAAGTTCTTCGCTCAAATCACAAGTAAATCCAACTAGCCTTCAAGTAAAATTTCGGCAGTATATCCCTTGTGTTTACCTAATTTCCAGCCATCATGACTTCATTATTTCCTGAAATCAGTCCCAACATCTCGTACAAAAATAATCTCATTCCCAAAAGCCGTTCACTAGGCTTAATGGCATTCAAGTACAAAATTTAGTTAGGAAATGACCGGATATGAAAGTCAAGCCCTAAACTATTCAAATAAACACAATAAGACTCGATTACAAGTCATAAACCAATTCTACATACTACCAAAACAGGGTTCCCTAAGCATACACAAACAATAGAGGAAACCAGAAAAATCCAGAAATGATTTAACTTTAGCCCTGAAAAAAACAGTTTTTGTCCTCATTTTACGGTATTGGTGCCAAAGGTACTACGATTATCGGATGAAGGTTAAAGACCCACCGTTTCGAAGCTAAGAGATAGGACTAAACATTACAGAAGGTCACTCAACCCAGTTGCGAGTGTAACTAGGTCAAAAATGCAAGATACCATACCAGAATCACAAAAACAGATTCACAGAATGCATTCTAGCGGAAACATCATAACTCAGGCTCTCCAAGTCCAAATCCAGAAATTCCAAAACCAGTTGAAAGCTAAGAAACAGGGATAAATTTTATCAGAAGGCCTCAACAACCAATTCGGAAGCAATTCCAGCCAAAACAACCAATTACAGGCGCAATTCTTACGTTCGGGTAAAACCAGAATAGCAATAGTAATTTCGACTTTTCTCACTCTACGCTACTCCGATTGACCTGAAATTTTGTAGGCACCTCTAAAATGTCATTCCCTAAACATTTAATGTTTTAATCCAAGGCCAATTCGGCCTCTAACTAGGAGCTAAAAATTCAGGCAGAATGTTCCTTCACAAAACGTAATTTTCTGAAATTTCTTCCAAAACAGAAATTGATTGCAATTATCCACTTCCTTCTAGAATCATTATATACCATTTCCAATCATCATAGATAGCCACACAACCATGCTTATATTAAAACAGAAAAATCCCCAAAAATAATAAAACTTCATCACTTCAACCACAAATCAAGAAATAATCCATAATATTGCATCTCATACTACCACTAATCATGATTTAAGCATCAATTAAGGGAGGAGGGTGGTTCTTCACAACTCACCTTAGAAACAAGAGAGAGAGAGAGCAATAGGCCCTCTTAGCTTTCCAAATAACTCCACAAATCAACTCACTAACACTAATTGAAGAGGTTTTATGGAAGGAATTCAAGATGAAACGGTTAGTTTGTGAGATTGGGCAAGATTGGAGCAAGAAACTTGGAAGCTTTTCTTTCTTTTCTTGTAGGAAGAGGTTCGGCCAAGAGGAAGACAAAAATGAGGAATTTTTGGTGAATTTTTGATTTATTTGGTCAATGGTAAGAAAATGAGCAGTGGTCTTACAAGTTCCTCCAATCAAATGGTGACACTTGTCACTTATTTAATGCAAGTCTATCACTTTGTTCCCTCTCACATCAATCCAAATAGCTTCCTCTAATTATCTCTTAACACCCGGTAAATTAAACCCAGTATCCGAAACTTAACCTAGTTGGCCGAATTTTTCCGAACTTTTCGCACTAGAGGTCCCACGTCCGGTATACGCTCTTAATTTCTTAAAAACTATTCAATACTAGAAAAATCATCTAAAAACTATATTTACTCATAAAAATTATCTAGAAAAATTTCCGGATACAGAAAGTGCAGAAAACAAGCCATTGAAGATAAGAAAACCTAGAAAGATAATAAAACCTAGAAAATGGAAAAGTTACGGGTTCTCACACTCTCTCCCCCTTAAAGAAATTTCGCCCTCAAAATTTTCTTATCAACGTAATCTATCAAAATCTATGGTACCCAACGGACCATACCTTCTACGTCCTCAGACGAGTCAGGATCCTGATGGTGTTATAAAGAATACACCTGAGCCGGTGCCTTGGATCCAGTCCCTTCCTTTTCTGACTGTCCAGGGTTAGTCTTAGTTGGTTGCGGGGTCCCTTTTCCTTTTCGCAATCGAATTGGGCAGTCAGCAATCCGATGATCGGCACTTCCGCAGCGCAGACATTTTCCCTCTTTCTTCTAACAATTTGCCTCCGTATGATTTGGCCTTCTGCAATATCCACAGGGACCACGAGTAACAGAGACCGGTCCTCCCTGAGGGACATCACGCGACACCCCTGGTTGTCGTACTCCTCCGTTTCCCTATCCCATCTTAGGGGGCGTACTTGTACGTTCTTGCTCAGAGCTACTCCCAGGAAAGCCCCTTTTCTTGGCTTGAAAGTTTTTCACCTGCAGCCTAGCATTTTCTACTCGTTGCGCCTTCTCTACGGCCTCGTTAAAAGTATTAATCTGGGCCACCGCTAAGTCCTTCTGAATTTCTACGTTCAAACCCTAGATAAAATGTCTTATTCGCCGCTGCTCGGTCATGATCAGTTCAGGAGCAAATTTGGATAGGCGGGTGAACTGGCTCTCGTATTCCGTGACAGACTGGGCCCCTTGGCGAAGTCGGATAAACTCATCTTCCTTCCGCTCCTGGACTAGAGGAGGGAAGAATTTCGCGTTGTACTCCCGCATAAAATTCACCCAAGTCCTGGGCGTCTGTTCCCCTTCCCATTTTTGCCGTATGACGTTCCACCAGGAACGGGCCGCCTCTTCCAACTGGAAAACGGCGAAAGTCACCTGCCGTTCTTCGGTGTAATGCAGGGCAGCGAAAATGTCTACCATTTTCTCGAGCCACCTTTCGGCGACATCCGGATCGGGTTTCCCAATAAATTTTGGTGGTGCGAACTTCTGGAACCTCTCAAGTGCCCTATCGTCGCTTTCGACATGATTGCCCGGGTTTCCAGGATTAGGGTTTGGGGTTTGGCCTTGTTGCAGCACCACTTGTGCCAGCAGGTTGGTCATTTACTGCATAGCGGCAGCTATTTGCACATTGGGGTCAACTCTCGGTTCAGGGTTAGGTCCAGAGGAGGTTTCCCCAGTGCCCCTTTCAGGCGTAGGTTGCCTATTCCCGCGCCCACGTCCCCGGCCACTACGTGTGCCTTCCATTAAATCTAAGTCGATCTAGATCACAAAATAAATATACTGTTAAAGGGCACCTAACCCTCCTTTTCGTAGCACTAAACAGGAACCAGTAAACAAGAACAATTAACTAAACAACTCCCTCGTAGAGCATGTAAACACATAACACATATACATAGAACACATAACAGGATCAATAATTATACAGAACAGTCAGTCAGGTACGTACAAAGTCATCCCATAAAACAAAAGGGTCCTCCAAAAGTACTATAGACAGACTAGGTCACGAGTACAAAAGAACTCACGAAAAATTTTCTTTCCCCCCAGGGCTCTATCCAACATCCATGAGAACAACATCATATATATCTTAATCAAGGTTGATCACGCTTAACCACACCCGAACAGACCATATGAAGTTCCATAGAATCGCCTTTCTAGTTCGCCTAAGTCCTTTCTAACCTAGGCTCTCATTGAGTTAGTAGCCGGGCACGAGAATCCCAAATAAGATAATTCACAACTCGAGTCGGCCGGTCCCAAGAGTAAATCATCCATATTAAAGATTCCTACCCGACATACATACCTAGCTTCCTCAAGTCCCATGATAATGATCCTTACTCTTATAACATGCACAGTTCATAGCTTATGCTCAAAAGAGCACTTATACCTTTCACGAAAGCGGGACCATAACACCACTTGGCCCCAAACTCACTCCGCGCAGAGACCACGCGAAGTGGCTCTGATACCACCTGTGACAGCCCCACCTTCCCCTAAGGCGAACCAAATGGGTTAGCGAACTGCCTGCCCAGCTCTCGCCAGGACAAACGGTTCGGTATAGAACGAGCTAATACATTCCGGAGCTTACCAACGCGGGTAAACAAATCAAAATGTTAAAATAAAAAAAAAACGAAACCGAAGTCGGCTATGAATAGTAACCGACCCGTCAGAATCCAACCAAATATCAAGCAAACATTCACATCTTGAAACTTAGCATTTACAAGCCAAAGTGACATACAAAAGTATTCAAAAGTGGATACATGTCTGGTTTGCCAAATCAAAAGGAAAACGGTCCCAAAAGTACATTTAGGGTTTCAATACATGAGCTATACAAAAGATATGTTCAACTAGCTCAATTTAGCAGCCAATTGTCAAATTCAGTCCAAAAGTATTTATTTTCCTATAAGGAAAACAAAAAGGAACAGAAAGGGGTGAGCTTGCGCTCAATGAGGTACCAGACATATAGCAGTAAAATTATGGCATTTCACATTTAACAAATCAGGTACACATACCAGATGTAAAGTAAATGAACCAATGATTCAAATCAGAAGGATACAGGTGGCTCTCAGGAGCCAAATTCCCATTAGCATCATCGAAGCTTGATCGAAATAATAGTTGACACTCCGTCAACGCTAAAGGAGTAACCAATACCGTAGACTCCACTTTCTTCGATTCCTTCCACCTCACATACCCCACCGGGCCCGAAATCCAATCAGATCAGAAATGGTAATACTCGAGTATACCCGGAATCAAGGGTCTCAATACCCAAAGATCCCAAAACAGACTACCGTGGTTCGTTATCTAATCGACCAGGCTCTTGCCGGCCCGACTCGAGTAACTGGCCACAGGTGTTGAGCTTAGAGGTCACAGAAAGGTCGTTGGACACAAGCTTCCAAACGACGTTAGAACAGATACAGATCCAGATACAGATAACAGATACAGATACAGATAGCAGATTCAGATACGCGTTCAAAATTGGCATATGAACAGACCAGAGAACGAGTGTGATAAAGTACACTCAAAATTGGCATATGAACAGACAAGAGAACGAGTGTGATAAAGTACACCCTCGCCTCCCTTTTCTCAAATTAGTAGTTGGCTCTAACAGTCATAAATCAAGTATTTCAGATATATTCAGATATTTCACATAACGGGTAGCAGGTAGTGGAACACTCACCGGGGTCAGTACAGATACCTCCCAAAAGAGAGTTTTAATCACCAAGAAACCCTAAGATAATCCAAAGAAAACAATTGAAGGTTCCACTTTCAAAATCGAGTATACAGAATGCACATGTGAGGCTCGACTACCAGTCGTATGCCTCACCAAATAATGATTAAAGCAAGGGTGCAAAACATGAATTTTTGGAAACGAAAAGGTAAAATGAAGACCTAGGCTCAAACAACCCAAAAGTCCTTCGCTCAAATCACAAGTAAATCCAACTAGCCTTCAAGTAAAATTTCGGCAGCATATCCCTTGTGTTTACCTAATTTCCAGCCATCATGGCTTCATTATTTCCTCAAATCAGTCCCAACATCTCGTACAAAAATAATCTCATTAACAAAAGCCGTTCACTAGGCTTAATGGCATTCAAGTACAAAATTTAGTTAGGAAATGACCGGATATGAAAGTCAAGCCCTAAACTATTCAAATAAGCACAATAAGACTCGATTACAAGTCATAAACCAATTCTACATACTACCAAAACAGGGTTGCCTATGCATACACAAGCAATAGAGGAAACCAGAAAAATCCGGAAATGATTTAGCTTTAGCCCTGAAAAAAACAGTTTTTGTCCTCATTTTGCGGTAATGGTGCCAAAGGCACTACGATTATCGGATGAAGGTACAAGACCCACCGTTTCGAAGCTAAGAGATAGGACTACAACATTACAGAAGGTCACTCAACCCAGTTTTGAGTGTAACCAGGTCAAAAATGCAAGATACCATACCAGAATCACAAAAACAGATTCACAGAACGCATTCTAGCGGAAACATCATAACTCAGGCTCTCCAAGTCCAAATCCAGAAATTACAAAACCATCTAAAAGCTAAGAAATAGGGATAAATTTTATCAGAAGGCCTCAACAACCAATTCGGAAGAAATTTCAGCCAAAACAACCAATTACAGGCGCAATTCTTACATTCGGGTAAAACCAGAACAGCAATAGTAATTTCTACTTTTCTCACTCTACGCTACTCCGAATGACCTGAAATTTTGTAGGCACCTCTAAAATATCATTCCCTACAAATTTAATGTTTTAATCCAAGGCCAATTCGGCCTCTAACTAGGAGCTAAAAATTCGGGCAGAATGTTCCTTCACAAAACGTAATTTTCTGAAATTTCTTCCAAAACAGAAATTGATTGCAATTGTCCACTTTTTCCACCTTCTAGAATCATTATATTCCATTTCCAATCATCATAGATAGCCACACAACCATACTTATATTAAAACAGAAAAATCCCCAAAAATAATAAAACTTCATCACTTCAACCACAAATCAAGAAATAATCCATAATATTGCATCTCATACTACCACTAATCATGATTTAAGCATCAATTAAGGGAGGAGGGTGGTTCTTCACAACTCACCTTAGAAACAAGAGAGAGAGAGCAATAGGTCCTATTAGCTTTCCAAATAACTCCACAAATCAACTCACTAACACTAATTGAAGAGGTTTAATGGAAGGAATTCAAGATGAAACGGTTAGTTTGTGAGATTGGGCAAGATTCGAGCAAGAAACTTGGAAGCTTTTCTTTCTTTTCTTGTAGGAAGAGGTTCGGCCAAGAGGAAGACAAAAATGAGGAATTTTTGGTGAATTTTTGATTTATTTGGTCAATGGTAAGAAAATGAATAGTGGTCTTACAAGTTCCTCCAATCAAATGGTGACACTTGTCACTTATTTAATGCAAGTCTATCACTTTGTTCCCTCTCACATCAATCCAAATAGCTTCCTCTAATTATCTCTTAACACCCGGTAAATTAAACCCAGTATCCGAAACTTAACCTAGTTGGCCGAATTTTTCCGAACTTTTCGCACTAGTGGTCCCACGTCCGGTATACGCTCTTAATTTCTCAAAAACTATTCGATACTAGAAAAATCATCTAAAAACTATATTTACTCATAAAAATTATCTAGAAAAATTTCCGGATACAGAAAGTGCAGAAAACAAGCCAATGAAAATAAGAAAACCTAGAAAGATAATAAAACCTAGAAAATGGAAAAGTTACGGGTTCTCACACTCACTCTATTCCTTTTGTTTTCCTTACAGGAAAATAAATACTTTTGGACTGCAATTGATAGTTGATTGCCGAATTGAGCTAGTTGGACATATCTTTTGTATAGCTCATTGATTGAAACCCTAAATGTATTTTTGGGGCGTTTTCTCTTTTGATTTGGCAAACCGTGTATATATCCACTTTTGAATACTTTTGTATGCCACTTTGGCTTGTAAATGCTAAATTTCAAGATGTGAATGTTTGCTTGTTATTTGGTTGGGTTCTGACGGGTTACTATTCATGGCCGACTCCGGATTTTATTTTTTTTATTTTGGGTTATTTTGCCATTTTGACTTGTTTACGCGCGTTTATAAGTTCCAGAACGTGATAGATCGCTCTAAACTGCACCGTTAGTCCTGGCGAGAGCTGGGCAAGCAGTCCGCTAACCCCTTTGGTTCGCCTTAGGGGAAGGTGGGGCTGTCACATAGTTTCCAATGAAACCTAGTCAAATTCCCAATTTACAGAACCAAAATTCAACTAGTCGGCTAATTAACCGCACTGCACTGGAATGGTCATATCTCAGGTTACCAAGGTCCGATTAAGGTGTTCTTGGAGGCGTTTAAAAGCTAAGACAGAATACTAAAACTTTCATGTTTTGGTAAATAGCTAAATCCCAACGGATTATAGTGAGTAAACACAACCAAATAGACTAAACTGTCCACGCGGAACTCTGGAATGTAACCTAGAACAGCGAGGGTATTTTCATCTTTTCACACGTTACATTACTCCGATTGGGCTGAAAATTTGTAGGAACCTATAAAATACCATTCTATACAACTTTCATGTTTTAGGCCAAGCCTGATTCTGCCTCTAACTATGAGTACTAAAACCGGGCAGAATGTAAACATGAAATTCCAGAAATCTGGAATTTTTGGGATTTCATGACAATCTATTCATTTTCTTGCTTCCAACACTACCAAAGCCCCTTATATAATCTTATATACAACATATACCGACTATACAACAAATCTAGGCAGAAATTTATGAAACCCTAACTTGCATATATCATCCAAATTCATCACAACAACTTGCATATCTTGTAATCAAGCCAAAACATGAACTAGATAACATCTTAAACCAAAATTTTAAAGAACAAGAACCATGATCAGATCTTATACCTCAAAGACAACGCTTGGAAGAGTGATACTCCACCTCCTTTGGAAAATTTTAGTTCCCCTAGCTTCCCAACTCCACAACTCACTCTTTAATCGGTTTAGTTTTCTTTCTTCTCACTTGGATAGTACAAATCAAGAAGGAAATGGTTTTCTCTTGCTCTCCCTTTCTCTCTCTTCTTGTTCGGCTATGGAGCAGAAATAATGAAGGAAAGATGCAAAAATTGGGGTTAAAAAGGAATACTAATCTCTTGGTCAAGAAACCCTTAGGTGTCGCCACCACCACCTTTCATATTTCTCTTTCTTTTCCTTGCTATTTTTAGCCTTAGGTCAAGCTAGCTGGAAAATGAGAAGATATTTTGCTCAAGTATTAATGAGCTCATGTGGTAAGAAAGTGGTGGTCAAGTGGTGTGTTCAATCGGTAGTGCGTGGTACCCGTCGGTTCACGTCGTTTTTCTTAAAAATACACGTACTAGGGTTTTTACTTCCCATTCACTAACCTTATATCATTGCTCCTAATCACATATTATTTCTCACTTAAAAGTCATTTTTAATCCCCAAATTCGGTCCTTGCTCCGTACCAAAAATTCATCCGGCGAAAAATCGCGAAAACCCTAATTTTGCTCCAATCTTGAAACCAAAAGTGAAACTCTGCTTTCTAAGTTTATTTACACTCATTGTGGAATGATTTGGGTAGTAGGGCTTTATTAAATAATAATTTCCAAATAAAAGGCATTTTTGAGGAAAATATAAGAAATTTGCGAGTCCTCACAGACCATCAATTCTCGGTCTCTTATCCTCCATAGCCAGTACTAATAATTACCTCAATTCTTTCCACACTTACAAGTATAATGATAATTCAAATTCGTCCAATCTTTCACTATTAATCTCTTATCCCATATTTTTCTTCATTATAACATCACCGACTTCCTAAATTTTATTTCTACAAGTCCCAAGTAAGAAACTCTCAGATAATCAATTTCTTTAACCCCTAGGATACATTTGATCCTCGTTCACATATTTTTTCAAATTAATCCCACAGTCAGGCATCCTAAACTTTAAGCCTAGGATACACTACAGAGATCTAAAGCCTAAGCTCTGATACCAATTGTGACAGCCCCACCTCCCCCTAAGGCGAACCAAAGGGTTCGGCGGACCGCCTGCCCAGCTCTCGTCGGGACTCACTTACTCACTATAGTGCTCAAATAAATTACAATATAAATTTCAAATGTACATCAATTATTCCACAAATTTAATTGCACTACAAACTAAAACCTCAAGAAATACATGCCATACTAATTTCCCGAATAGGACGAAGGTCCTCAAATCTCACGTAAGCACAAGTACAATCGCAGTCTCAAATATTACACAAGGTCGAACTAAAACTTCAACGGTACAGGAGATAATCCAACCATTCACATGGAGCACTTTATATCAGTGCTTCCGTCGCTTCAAGCCCTGTGGAGGGGAATAAAATAGTTTTGGGGTGAGCTAGAAGCTCAGCGAGTGTCCAGTAAAATCAACAATCAAGTATATTTCACAATAAAGCATTTAGCTGATGTCATGATGCAGTAATCAAATGTACATTTATTGCTCGTGTGAGCTAGTGAAGTTCTTGTACTTAAATATCCAACGCTCATTTAGATCAGGTAACAGATAAACAGAAATAAGAAGCCATCGTGCTCCAAAGAATGTGTAAACAGTAGTGGAGACGTTGGTTCTAAGCACAAGATTTTCCCAAGAACTCATTGGAGCCAAATTATGTCATGGCACACACACATACACAAATGATATGCAATCAAACAACCACTGCAAGCAATTGAGTAACCAGTACAAGAATTAGCAAGAATTAGTTCAAAAGTAACTTTGGAAGTAGTTGAGGGATCACTCACCAGTTGACGGAGTGTCAACTACTACGTGATCAAGCTCCTGATGATGAATGGAAGTTGGCTCCTGAGAGCCATCCATATCCTTATGCTTTGGAATGATTATTGCTTATTGGATTATTGTTTATTTTGAAAAACTTTTACACTCGCTCATTTTGAGATTGCTACTTGACGTGTTATTGCTCACCTTTATGAACTCTTCATACTCGTTACTTTGCTATATCGAAAACTTGTACTTATAAATAATGGTCAATTTGCTATTTGGAACCTCACTGGGCTTTTAGCTCATTCCACTCCATTTGTTTTCCTTTCAGGGGTACGAGCGAGGCGTGAGATATGTAAAAACTAGCGTAGACTAGTTGTTTTGACTTTTGACTTGTACTCGCACTATTACTCGAATAGAATGTTTTGTATCTGGATTGTATACACTTTGAACCAGTTTGGGTATATTGAGGTTTTGTATCTTGATTGTGCATCAATGTAAATTATAAGCTTGAATTGCGATGTTATTTATGGTCTATGGATGTATGCATGTGATACGAGTGAGTGAGTCCTGGCGAGAGCTGGGCAGGCGGTCCGCCGAACCCTTTGGTACGCCTTAGGGGGAGGTGGGGTCGTCACAGATGGTATCAGAGCTCCTATTGAGCTCGTGCCGGGAGAGGGTTCTCGGACTGTGTGGGATTGACTTGTTAAGTGTGGAACAATTGTCTATTGTTGGGGACCTTAGATATGTATGTTGGGTAGGAATCTCTAATACGGGTGATTTGCTCTTGAGCCTGGCCAGCTTGAGTGGTGAATTATCATATTTTCGGATTCTTGTCCCCGAATACCAAAGAGTGACACCTTTACGATAAGTTGAGATCTCGCGTAATATTGGGATAAGTTTGGATTGCGAAAGCAAAGGCACGGGGAATGCGAATAGTTTGGATTTGAAATATATTGAAGGTATTCATGGGATTTGGGATCCTTCTTATTCACGTGTTTCGAGCCTTGATTAAGTATAGTGCCTGAGCGATACCTAGGGTTAATGCTTTATAAGTTATGTGACTTGTTTTGATTGAATGTATTGTATTGCCCTGTTTTATGATTTAGAGAGGTTTATGATTTGCGTTATTCTATTTTATGCTTATATAGTTACTTAGTGGCTATATTCTATCATTGATTAGTTGGTTATATTGTTATAGTTGATTAGCTGCGAAACATGGAGGGTAGAAGAAGTCAAGTTAGGGGAACTAACCGAGGACGCGGTCCTAGTCATGGCCGTGGGGGTAGACAAGCCCAGGAACCGGTACGAGAACCGAGAGAGGAGAGAGAGGCAACGGTTGAGCCACAACCTGAACCCCAGGCTGCAGGGGGAGATCAAGTGGCAACTGCCATTCAACAGATGACTAACATTCTGGCTCGGTTAGTGGAACAACAGGGTCAAGCCCCTGTACATCAACCTAGGGACCCTGATAATGGGCAAGATAGGGCCTTAGAGAGATTCCATAAGTTCTCTCCACCCAAATTCTTAGGAGGGCCAGACCCGGATGGAGCTGAGAAATGGCTGGAGGCCATGATTAATATTTTTGCCGCCTTAAACTATACCGAGGAGAGGCAAGTGCAATTCGCTGTTTTCCAGTTTGAAGGGCCAGCTAGAGCTTGGTGGAATGTAGTGAGGGCCAAATGGGAGAGAGAAGTGACTGCATGGACCTGGTTAAATTTTGTACGGGAGTTTAACGAGAAATACCTTCCTCCTATCGTCCAGGAGAAGAGAGAGGGCGATTTCATTAAACTCCGTCAGGGAATGTTGAGTGTAGCCGAGTATGAGACTCAGTTTACAAAGTTGTCCAAATTTGCTCCTGAACTGATAGCCACGGAGCAAAGAAAAGTACGGAGGTTTGTGCAAGGGCTAAATGTGGAGTTACAAGAAGCCTTAGCGGCAGCCAAATTAACACGTTTACGGAGGTTTTGGAGAAGGCCCAACGAATAGAAACTGCTACGGCACAAGTGAGGGCTTTTCATGCAAAAAGGAGAGGTACGCCTGGTGGAAGTCATAGGCAAGAACAAGGTGAATTAGATATGCCACCCTCTAAGATAGGTCGAGGAGATGGTGGTGAGAAAATTTCAGGGATATCTAAGGAAAGTACTCCAAGAGGAGCTTCGCGTGGCTGGGGCCAAGCAAGAGGTGCCTCACAAGGAGGTCAGACCTCAGCCCCTCAAGTATCTTGTGGGTACTGTGGAAAGGTCAATCATACGGAGAATGATTGTTGGCGGAAAGCAGGAAAATGCTTATGGTGTGGTAGTACCGAACACCAGCTTGCAACCTGTCCCCGTAGATCACACCTAAACCCTGAACAAGCAAATGTAGGAGGGACTAAGCCAAGAGTGCCAGCTAGAGTGTACGCCTTGGATCAACAGGCATTACCTGAACCCTCGGAGATAGTAGAAGGTATGATTCGTGATTTCTATTGTTTAACTAAGTTTTGGCTATAATGAGACCTGAGAGCTGGAAACGAATATATAAGGAAAATACCCTACGTTATTCGAAGTGCATGTATGAATTTCGAGGACGAAATTCTTTTAAGGAGGGGAGATTGTGACACCCCGAATATTAGGAGGTTGTTTGTAAAGAAGATACTAAAGTGTATTTCTTTGGGTTTGATTTAAAACCTTATTTTGTTTTAAAAGACTAGAAACCCTAAAATTTTAACCAAAAACCCTAGTTTACTTGTGACTAACCGGTTTTCTTAAATGTCTCATATTTTAATAGAAACCCTAATTTTAATCACTGAAATTGTAAAACCCTCACGTTTTTCTTAAAATTTCCTTTTATTTGGAAATTCATTATTTATTAAAGCCCTACTACCCAATCGTTCCACAATAAGTGCAAATAAACCTAGAAAGTAGGGTTTTACTCTTCGTTTTCAAGATTGGGGCAAAATTAGGGTTTTCGCTATTTTTCGCCGGATGAATTTTCGGTACGGAGCAAGGACCAAATTTGGTGATTAAAAATGACTTTTAAGTGAGAAATAATATGTGATTAGGAGCAATGATACAAGGTTAGTGAATAGGAAGTAAAAACCCTAGTACGTGTGTTTTTAAGAAAAACGGCGCGAACCGACGGGTACCGCGCACTACCGATTGAACGCACCACTTGACCACCACTTTCTTACCATACAAGCTCATTAATATTTGAGCAAAATATCTCCTAATTTCCAGCTAAGCTTGACCGAAATTAAGGGCTGAAAATACAAGAGAGAAAAAGAAAATTTTACTTGGTAAGGGTTGTGACAAGTGTCACACCATTAGGGGCCATTGACCAAGACAATTGTCCAACCTTCTTATCCCCCAAATTGCTCCATACTCCTTCATTTTTCTGCTGAAGAGCCGAGAGAGAGAGAGAGGGAAAGAACAAGAGAAAAACTTCTTCATTTCTTCTTGAATCTAGCAACCAAGGGAGGAAACAAAGAAACTAAACCGATTAAAGGCACCCTTGAGTGTTTATTTAGTGAGCTATTGGTGAAATTTTGAAGGGGAAAGCTAGGGTTGCTCTTGGTAGACACTAAGAAAGGTAAGGATGATGATTTCCCCAAATTTTACTCTTAATCTTGTTTAAATTAGCTTAGCTTCTCAATATTGTGATGAATGACGGTTATTATCATGTTTTGGGTAGTTTTCCCTTTTGTTACATGAATTAGGGTTTGATGGCTTGCTGTCTAAACTTGATGTATGATTGATATATGTTGTATCCAAGGTTATATAGGGGGTTTTGGAAGCAAGTGTAGCAAGAAATTAAGAAAACTATCATTGAAACCAAAAGATTTCAGATTTCTGGAAAATTTCACCCTATTCTGCCCGTTTTTGTTGTGCCATGTTAGAGGCCGAATTGGGCTTGGAATAAAACATGAAAGTTGTATAGAATGGTATTTTATAGGTACCTACAAAATTTCAGCTCAATCGGAGCAACGTAGCTTGTGAAAAGATAAAAATACCCTCGCTGTTCTAGGTTACATTCCAGAGTTCCGCGTGGACAGTTTAGTCTATTTGGTTGTGTTTATTCACTATAATCCGTTGGGATTTAGCTATTTTTCAAAACATGAAAGTTTTAGTATTCTATCTTATCTTTTAAATGCCTCCAAGAACACCTTAATCGGACCTTGGTAACCTGAGATATGACCATTCCAGTGCAGTGAGGTTAATTAGCCGACTAGTTGGATTTTGGTTCTGTAAATTGGGAATTTGACTAGGTTGCATTGGAAACTAGACTAAGTGATCTTCATGAAAATTGTAGCCCTGTGTCTTAGCTTCGAAACGGTATAAGTTCACCTCAATCCGATAAGCGTAGCCTCGGATGTGTTCTTTCCGTAACCCCACGTCAAATCTGTCTTTTGCTAGGTTACATTTCTGCACTTGTTATCACTTTGACTTTTATTCTTATGTTGTTATGAGGCTATGGAACGGCTATTTACTTGAATCTATGATATGTATGACTTTGGGATTGGCTGAGGAAAAGTAATGAAGCCATAAATGGCTGGAAAATTTGGTAAACACAAAGGGCGTGCTGCCCAAATTTACGCTCAAGGACTATAGAAATACACTTGCGACTTGGGTAGAGTTGATATGAATATCACTTGAACCATCTAGGGTACTTGAGTCTTTTTGTTCCGAGGTATATAAGTAAGGACTTGGCCGAACTTGTACCCTTGAGAAATGAAATAATTATTGTTCGGAGTATGTTTTCCTTGTACTTTCGACTCGCATGGCATTTTCAAGTATAAATGTTACAAAGTTTTATCGTTTAAAAAGAGAGCAAGTGTTTCACGACTACTCTACAAGTGAATTCCAATTTCTTGATTTTTATTGAACGAAACATCTAAGTTTCGAATCTTAGTCATGTTTCAAAGTTCTCAAACTGAGTTTTATCGCAGATTTGGACTCCGAACCCGGAGTATAACCTGAAAGTGACCAGTAAAGGCACTATATCTTTTGGTGAGTGCTTTCAAATATCGAATTGGACTTGATACTTGAATTTGATACGTGGCCAATATGATTACATGTTATATACGTGAATTATTAGGGCAAGAGTGTACTTTATCGCACTTGCCCTTATGTGATATATACTTGTTTATTTTTGCAATTGACTCGATATACTTGTTTATGATGCGCGCACTTCCTGGAATTCCAGAAACCCTGCGGCGAGTTACTTAAGTCGAGCTGGCAAGGGCTTGGTCGATTGGGTAACGAACCCAGGGTCTCTTGTTTTGTCGAGTGAAGTGATATCTCCTCGACTAATTGGTATACTCGAGTATTTTCTTGAGAATTTTGGGCCCAGTAGGGGGTTTGAATGGTGGACGGAGAGTAGTTAAGTGGTGCTCTACTGGATTGGTTCCTTTACTTGAAAGTTGACGGAGTGTCAACTACTA
The DNA here is from genome assembly GCF_003713205.1 of Coffea eugenioides. NCBI lineage: Eukaryota > Viridiplantae > Streptophyta > Magnoliopsida > Gentianales > Rubiaceae > Coffea > Coffea eugenioides. Next base: position 23,430,774 of record NC_040044.1, on the reverse strand, counting down.
CGTGATCAAGCTCCTGATGATGAATGGAAGTTGGCTCCTGAGAGCCATTCGTATCCTTATGCTTTGGAATGATTATTGCTTATTGGATTATTGTTTATTTTGAAAAACTTTTACACTCGCTCATTTTGAGATTGCTACTTGACGTGTTATTGCTCACCTTTATGAACTCTTCATACTCGTTACTTTGCTATATCGAAAACTTGTACTTATAAATAATGGTCAATTTGCTATTTGGAATCTCACTGGGCTTTTAGCTCATTCCACTCCATTTGTTTTCCTTTCAGGGGTACGAGCGAGGCGTGAGATATGTAAAGACTAGCGTAGACTAGTTGTTTTGACTTTTGACTTGTACTCGCGCTATTACTCGAATAGAATGTTTTGTATCTGGATTGTATACACTTTGAACCAGTTTGGGTATATTGAGGTTTTGTATCTTGATTGTGCATCAATGTAAATTATAAGCTTGAATTGCGATGTTATTTATGGTCTATGGATGTATGCATGTGATACGAGTGAGTGAGTCCTGGCGAGAGCTGGGCAGGCGGTCCGCCGAACCCTTTGGTACGCCTTAGGGGGAGGTGGGGTCGTCACAGAATTAGCCTTGAGTTAAAACATGAAAGTTGTAGGAAATGATATTTTAGAGATGCCTACAAAATTTCAGGCCAATCGGAGTAGCGTAGCTTATGAAAAGACTGAAATATCCCTGCTGCCCTGTTTCTACCCGAACTTGATAATTGCTTCTGTAATTGGTTAATTTGGTTGGGAATACTTCTGATTTGGTTATTGATGCCTTCTTAAGAAATATAGCCTGGTGTCTTAGCTTTTGGATGGCTTTGGAATCACTTGATTTGGACTTAGGTAACCTGAATTACGGTTCGTTAACCAGAATGCGGTTTGTTAACCTATTTTTGCGGTTCTGGTTTAGTATACTGAATTTTTGACCTGGTTGCACTAGAAACTGGACTGAGTGGCCTTCTTCAACATTGTAGCCCTACCTCTTAGCTTTGAAACGGTGTGTATTGCACCTCCATCCGATAATCGTAGTGCCAATGGTGCCAAAACAACAAAATGATGTCAAAAACTATTTATATGGTTTAGAGCTTAATTCCATTTCCAGATTTCCCTGGTTTACTCTAGTGCTTATACATTCTTCTGGAGCCCTGTTTTGGTAGTATTTGGAATTGGTTTATGACTTGTAATCGAGTCTTATTGTGCTTATTTGAAAGTTTTAGGACGTGACGATGGTCCAAGACGCTCTTTGGGTGGAAGTTTATGAAATATCATTTGCTTGCTTGGTGATTGTACTACTCACTTGTTTGTATACAATGTGGCTTTATTGTATTGAAGTTGATGCCTTGAAGGCTTATTTGCACTGTTGAAACTGATTAAAGTGAGGGTGTACTTGATCGCCCTTACCCCTTTTGTATTATATAGGACTGTCTACTGTTTCACTGTGGTACTTGAAATGTATATGAAAAACTGGATTTGGTGTCATTTGGACGAGGATCCAACGGCTTTTACAATTACTACGGAGTTCAACCCCATTGGTAATCGATTGAATCGAGCCAGCGAGGGCTTGGTCGTGAAAGTTGACGAGCCATGGGAACTGTTATATGGAATCTTGTAGTAGTGAGACTCTTGATTCTCGCATACTCGAGTATTACCAAATTTCTACTGTTTGGAGTTCGGGCCCGGTAGGGGTATGTTGGGTGGAAGGAATGGAAACAAAGTGGAGCCTACGGTCGGTTACTCTTAAATATTGACGGAGGGTCAATGAAGTCCGATCAAGATTGCAAGCGAGGAAAGGGGCTCTTGAGAGCTGTCCGTATCTTTTTATCAACTCTATTGATGTGTGTTCTTGGCTTACTTTTGGTAAATTGGAATGAAAAGCTTTATGCTTATATGAACTTTGCTGCTTGAGTGGTTGCATCTCACTGGGCGTAAGCTCACTCTATTCCTTTTGTTTTCCTTACAGGAATTTGAGTACTTTTGGAAATGCTATGCATATGGATAGCCGAGTTGAGCTTATGTACATATATATTTTGAATAGCTCCTTTTGGGCAAAACCCTAAACGCATTTTAATCCAACCCATTCGATGAGTTGAGATTTGCAAACCGTACGTGTATAAACTTATGGGATAACTTTTGTATGCGATTTTGGTCTGTAAATGCTACATTTCAGGGTGTATATGTTTGACTGATGTTCGGGTCCGATTTTCATTTTTTTTATTATTTTGGAAATTTTGACTTGTTTAAGCGCGCTTGTATGTCCAGAACGTTTTAGATCGCTTCAAACTGTCCCGTTAGTCCCGGCGAGAGCTAGGCAGGCAGTCCACTAACCCCTTCGGTTCGCCTTAGGGGAAGGTGGGGCTGTCACAGGTGGTATCAGAGCCAGGTTTGAATTGGCCTGGGCCTGTTAGAAATGCTCGATTTGAGGATTATTTTGATTATATCCCTTAAGGTTATTTACGTTTACTTACCCTTTTGGTGTAGGATGGACGGACACGGTGTGCCTAGTCATCCCCCTACTGGAGAGCTACCCCGTGGGGTGCTTCCGTACCAGACCCGGCCCAGAGGGGCCGTTGTGCGTTGGAGCCCGGCTAACCGCCTCCGACGTTGCGAGTGTCGACACACGTACGCTTACCCTAACGCTTTGGTGTTGTCCGTGGCAGAGGAGCAGAAGGAGTTGGCCGCGGATAATACTGGGCTTGAGGCCGAGATGACCCAGCTTAGGGCGGCTAATGAGAAATAGGCTGAGCGCATTAAGGGGCTGGAGTACGACGTGCTTGAGGTAGAGGATAGGGTTGATGACCTCTGCACTCAATTTAGGGAAGCACGTAAGCACAAGTCTAAGCGAGCTCGAAAGGTTAAGGTTCGAGCTGCATCGATCCTGAACCTATGCGCCGACGTGTTCGAGGGAGTGAGCGACGAGGCATCGTGCACAGGGGCCGGGGCAGGAGGTGAATCCATCCCGTCGGGTGGGTCCACTAGTCAGACGAAGGACTAGGTCACGACTCTTAGGGCTTTTGGGATAGTTTTGTTTTCTGTATATAGGGTGGATAGGGAAGAGCCTTAGCTAATCGTTTTGTACATTTGGATTAGCTACGTGTATATTCTTTCGATGAGGCCATTCCCTTGGGGATTGTCTATGTTTGTACTTGACTCGACTGTACTTGACCTGACCGATTATTGATATGTGTGTTGTTTGACCTTGTTTGGAGTGTATATATCTGATACTGTAAAAGTTTTTGGATTTTACTTACTTGCATTGTTATTATATTGGTTTAGTATATTTGCCTAGACCAAGTAGATTTCATGGAAGGTACACGGAGTGGACGGGGACGTGGGCGCGGAAGTAGGCAACCCACGTCGGACAGGGGTACTGGGGAAATCTCATCCGGACCTAATCCTGACCCTAATGTGCAAATAGCTGCCGCTATGCAGCAAATGACCAACTTGCTAGCACAAGTGGTGCAGCAACAGGGCCAAAACCCAAACCCTAATCCTAGAAACCCTGGCAACCACATCCAGAGCGAAGACAGAACTCTCGAACGATTTCAAAAGTTTGCTCCACTCAAATTTTTTGGGGAGCCCGACCCGGATGTCGCCAAAAGGTGGCTCGAGAAGATGGTCGATATTTTTGTGGCCTTGCACTACACTGAAGACCGACAGGTGACTTTTACCGTTTTCCAGCTGGAAGGGGCGGCCCGTTCCTGGTGGAACGTAATACGGCAAAAATGGGAACGAGAACAAACGCCCAGGACTTGGGTGAATTTTATGAGAGAATTCAACGCAAAATTCTTCCCTCCTCTAGTTCAGGAGAGGAAGGAAGATGAGTTTATTTGACTCCGCCAAGGGGCTCAATCTGTGGCGGAATACAAGAGCCAATTCACCCGCCTGTCCAAATTTGCTCCTGAGCTGATCATGACCGAGCAATGGCAGATCAGACGTTTCATCCAGGGCTTGAATGTCAAAATCCAGAAGGACCTCACAGTGGCTCAAATCAATGCTTTTAGCGAGGTCGTGGAGAAGGCCCAACGGGTAGAAAGTGCTAGGCTACAAGTAAGGAACTTCCAGGCAAAAAAGCGTGGCTTTCCTGGAAGCAGTTCGGGACAAGGGGATAAAGGTACCCCCTCCAAGTTTGGACGAGGAATGGGAGGTGGACAACAATCAGGTTTCGGTAGAGGGGCTCAGTCCAAGGTTGGCTCAGCCGGGAGAGGCTAAGGCGGACACTTCCAGAAGAGTTCTGGTTCGGCGTCCCGCGGGCCTTGTGGATACTGCGGAAAGTCGAATCACTCTGAGGATAATTGCTGAAGAAGGAGGGCAGATGTCTGTGATGTGTGTGACGCCCCCGCTTTTCCCAAGGGCGAACCCTAGGGTATCGGCGGGACGCATGCCTAGCTCGCGCCAGGACTCAAAACACAAAGCTAACAAATTTATATTAAACCAAAAGAGAACTATTTATAATATATACAACCGCCAAAAATTCTATTTACATCTTCAAAAGTATCGAGTCAAACCACTTTAATACATTATAATAACAACCATCAGAAGGTAGACCCTAAGGAGGGTTCTTATACAAATCACCAAAACAAAAACAAACATCCTAGCTGTCTGACTATTACAAGCAAACCTAACTATACTAGTATATGTGTAAAAAGTCCCCGCGTCGGCCCCTGCTAAGGAAAACAAAAGAAAAGGGGTACGCTATATGCTTAGCAAGTAAACAGGGGCAAAAGCATAAATCTCACATATTAACAATTGCACAGTAAGAGTAAAGCAAAAGCAGAAAAGTAACATCACATAATAAGGATACAGGTGGCTCCAAAGCCAGATCGTTTGCCATGTGTGACCTCCTGCCGACAATCCGTCGACCACACATAATGGTCCGTAGAACTTCACTTGTACTCCCACCGTACACCTTATCACCCTCTCTGGCCAGACACCTCACAAACTTGCTCGAGCGAACGAAATTGAGCTTGGTTCACAAGCTCGGGTCACAAACTTGGTCCACATAATCGGTGAACCGGATTCACAAACTTGGTGACCTCAAACCAGGTTGGACTAACTTCGACCAAGCCCTAACCGGCTCGAATAGTCCATCTAGGTCATGAGATCGGGCCCCAAACTCACAAACTTCACAAAATTTACTCAAAAGTCACCCCGAGCCACAAGCTCAAGGGGTTTAGTTCCAAAATGATTCATATACATATGCCATATACAAATGTGTGCGTAAATTAGGGTTTAGGTCGAGTGCAATAAAGTACACGCTCGCCTAGGTACCCTTTTCATACATATCGAAACACATAAGCAACTAACACATAAGAGCGGCCTGAATACTTACACAACGAACAAAAGAGCAAAAGTACGAAATTCGTGCCGCGAGGAGTAGCTAGTAGGCCCCACCGGCTCCACCTAACTCACCAACGTCTGAAATTGAAGATTGTGTCACAATATATCGCAAACGGCTACTAACATACTTAAAACAAGCACAATGGCAAAATCGGCACATGCAAGTGCGGAAACGGCAAAACGGGCGCACGCGCCCGCACGGAACGGCAAACGGAAATGGCCAATTCTGCCTTCTCAAACCGTTTTGATCAAAAGTTAGGCTAGGAATGTCGGATCAAGGTACATGAGGTACCATTGAGAAGCTAAGAGGAAGGGCTACAATTTTGATGAAGACACCTAAATCCGGATCTGAACAGAAATAGGTCGAAAGTATGGAAAATCGTTCCAGAAATTCGCACTCTAGAGTAACGAACAGGGTATGTTTGCTGGACCATAACTCCCAGATCACAAATCTAAATCAGGAAATTCTAAAGGCATTAGAAAGCTGAGACATAAGGCTAAAACTTTGATGTTTTGGCCAAGACCTGAATCCATTCAGAACAGAACGAAAGTTGAGTGCCAAAGTACCCGTCAGAACTGTCCAGATCAAAGGCAGTTCTGACTATCAATCTTGTTTTGATCATAACGGAAGCTACGGAACTCGGATTTCGGTGCACTTTATACCGTTTCGAAGATAAAACCAAGATTTACATTTCTTATGAAGGAGTTTACACCCATATCGTACGGGATCAAAACGGAAAAATGCACGGTCAGAAGCTGAAATTCAAAACGTACACAATTTCAGGGTACAAAACAGGTGCGAGTGTTTTGGTTATAACTCGAGCTACACAGATCCGTTTGATCGAAATTTTGCAGATATATTCAGGACTTAAGAGGCTACAATGTTGAAGAAGGCTACTCAGTCCAGTTTCGAGGGTAACTAGGTCAAAAATGCAAAATACTACACCAGAATCACAAAAACAGATTCACAGAACGCATTCTAGCGGAAACATCATAAATCAGGCTATCCAAGTCCGAATCCAGAAATTCCAAAACCAGCTGAAAGCTAAGAAACAGGGTTACATTTCATCAGAAGGCCTCAACAACCAATTCGGAAGCATTCCTAACCAAAACAATCAATTACAGGCGAAATTCTTACATTCGGGTAAAACCAGAACAGCAATAGTAATTTCGACTTTTCTCATTCTACAATTCTCCGATTGACCTGAAATTTTTAGGCACCTCTAAAATGTCATTCCCTACAACTTTCATGTTTTAATCCAAGGCCAATTCTGCCTCTAAATAGGAGCTAAAAATTCGGGCAGAATGCTCCCACAAAACCCTAATTTTCTGAAATTTCTTCCAAACCAGAAATTGGTGCAATTAATCACTTTTTCCACCTCCTAGAGTCATTATATACCATTTACAATCATCATAGATAGCCACACAATCATGCTTATATTAAAACAGAAAAATCCCCAAAAATAATAAAACTCCACTTCACACTTCAACCACAAATCAAGAAATAATCCATAAACTTGCATCTCATACTACCACTAAGCATGATTTAAGCATCAATTAAGGGAGGAGGGTGGTTCTTCACAACTACCTTAAAAACAAGAGAGAGAGAGCAAGAGGTCCTCCTAGCTTTCCAAATCACTCCACCAAACAACTTACTAACACTAATTGAAGAGGTTTTATGGAGTAAGTTCAAGTTTCAATGGTTGGTTTTGATGATTTGGAGCAAAATGGAAGCAAAACTTGAAGAGTTTCTTCCTTTCTTTTTGAGAGAGAGGGCCGGCCAACAAGGGAGAAGAAATGAAGAATTTTTGGTTGTTTTTTGATTTAATTAGTCAATTGGTAAGACCATGAATAGTGGTCTTAAGGTATGAAGCAATCACCTGGTGACACTTGTCACCTTTTATTAAATACCTACCTAACTTGTCTCTCTCATATCAATCCAAATTGCAACCTCTACTTATCTCTTAACACCCGGTAAATTAATTCCAGTATCCAAAACTTAACCTAATTGGCCGAATTTTAACGAACTTTCCGCGCTAGTAGGTCCCACGTCCGATATATGTTCTTAATTTCTCAAAAACTAACCGATACTAGAAAAATCATCTAAAACCTATATTTACTCAATAAAAATTATCTGGGGAATTTTCTAATAAAGAAAATGTAGAAAAGGCGGGTGATAAATAAAACTCCACTTAAGCTTTCTAATAAATTGTAACACTAGAGGTTTGCTAATCTAGAGTTTGCTAACCATTTCAAACTAATACATAAACTAGGGTTTTCAATCTTAACCGAGATTAGGGTTTCCTCCTTAGCCCTAAAACAATACTTAACCATACCGAAATAATGAACAACCCTAATATCAACTTACGAACTGATTGGGGCCTCACAATGTGGAAGCGCAGACCACCAGTTGGCTACTTGCCCGGTCCTAAAACAAGATGGAAATGGGAGCCAACCACCGCCGAGGGCCAATGCTGGACCAGTTAGGGGAGATGGGTCCAAACCTAAGGTGCCAGCTGGAGTGTATTCATTAGAGTCCCAACAAGTCCCAAATTCCTCAGAGGTCATAGAAGGTATGATCCCTATCTTCCACCGTTTTGTCAAAGTTTTAATTGATCCGGGTGCCACTCATTCCTTTGTTAACCCTGATTTCATGTGTGGCATCGATATAAAACCTGCTAGTTTACCATACGACCTAGAAGTTAGTACACCTACGGGGAATCAACGTTTGGTTACTAGTATGGTTTATAGGGATTGTGAAGTGTGGGTAGGAGAGAAGAGATTGTTAGGGGACCTGATAAGCCTGTCCATTATGGGATATGATGTGATCTTGGGTATGGACTGGCTAGCCAAGTATAATGCCCAACTAGATTGTAAAACGAAAGTGGTTGAATTCCACATTCCGGGTGAGGCAACCTTAAGGTTGGACATAAGGGGTATGTTAGCCTCATCTGCTTTTATTTCGGGGATTCGAGCTAGGAAACTACTAAGTAGAGGGGCGCAAGGATTTTTAGCCTTTCTGATTAACACCCCCACGGATAAGTTAAAGGTAGAGGACGTGACCGTTGTAAGGGAATTTCCAGATGTATTCCCTGATGAGTTAGTAGCCCTACCTCCGGAAAGGGAAATAGAATTCAAGATAGACCTGCTACCTGGAACTGCACCCATCTCAAAAACACCATACCGGATGGCCCCTGCAGAGCTCAAGGAGCTAAAATTGCAATTACAAGACCTCCTGGAGCGGGGATTCATTCAAGACAGTGGGTCTCCTTGGGGAGCTCCTGTTTTGTTCGTGAAGAAAAAGGACGGAAGTTTGAGGATGTGTATTGACTACCGGGGCCTGAACAACGTCACGGTTAAGAATAAGTATCCACTGCCCCATATTGATGAGTTGTTTGACCAGCTGCAAGGAGCAGTGGTCTTCTCGAAACTGGACCTCCGTCAGGGGTATTACCAGTTGTTGATTAGGAGAGAGGATATTCCAAAAACCGCCTTCAACTCGAGATATGGGCATTACGAGTTCGCAGTTATGCCCTTTGGGTTAACTAATGCTCCTGCCGCCTTCATGGACTTAATGCATAGGATTTTTAAACCCTACTTGGATCGATTTGTCATGGTCTTCATTGATGACATCTTGGTCTACTCCAAAACTCGCGAGGAGCATGAGCAGCATTTGAGAGTTGTGTTGCAGACCCTAAGAGAGCACCAGTTGTACGCCAAGTTCATTAAGTGCGAGTTTTGGCTGGAGAAAATCGCTTTCCTAGGACACGTAATTTCCCAAGAAGGCATCTCGGTTGACCCGGCGAAAGTAGAGGCCATGACCAATTGGAAGAGACCAGAAAACCCCACAAAGATCCGTAGTTTTCTAGGGCTGGCTGGGTATTACCGACGTTTCATTAAAGACTTCTCCAAATTAGCAGGTCCTTTAACTGACCTGACGAAGAAACATGGTCGGTTCGTATGGAATGCCCGATGTGAGATAAGTTTTCAAGAGTTAAAGAAAAGATTGACCATGGCTCAAGTGCTAGTCTTGCCTAACGGAGTGGACGGATTTGCTGTGTATACTGATGCGTCACGAGAAGGCCTGGGCTGTGTTTTAATGCAGAACCGTAATATGATCTCTTTTGCCTCTAGGAAGTTAAAACTCCACGAGCAGAATTACCCGACCCACGATCTGGAGCTAACCGCCGTTGTTTTCGCACTGAAAAAATGGAGACACTATCTATATGGGATAACGTTCGAGGTGTACTCAGACCATAAAAGCCTTAGGTATCTTTTCTCCCAAAAGGAACTGAATATGAGGCAACGACGGTGGATGGAATTTCTGGAAGATTACGACTGCACAATTAACTACCATCCGGGGAAGGCAAACGTGGTAGCTGATACCTTAAGTCGTAAGGTTCAAATAGCAGGGTTGATGATCAAAGAGTGGGATTTGTTAGAATCCATTTGTGAGTGGAAACCCTACCTTGGGAGTCATAAGGTGAGTTTTGGCAATGTTAAAGTGACCTCCACTCTATTGGAACGCATTAAAGAAGCGCAAAAGGAGGATTTGATGGTACGGAAATGGGGAGAGAAAGTGGAAAAAGTAGAAATAACTGATTTCAATTTTAGTCCTGAGGGTATTTTAAAATACCGAAATCGAATAATGGTGCCGAAGGATGAAGCGTTGAAAACGGAGATTCTAGAGGAAACCCATCGGTCCAAGTATACAATCCATCTGGGTAGTAGCAAGATGTATCAGGACCTGAAAGGAACCTATTGGTGGGACAATATGAAGAAGGAAATCGCTCTGTACGTACAAAAATGTCTCATTTCCCAACAGGTTAAGGCGGAGCATCAAAAACCATCAGGCTTGTTACAACCCCTTGAGATACCCGAGTGGAAGTGGGAAAACATGACCAAGGACTTCGTTTCAGGTTTGCCGCGAACGCAACGAGGACACGATGCCGTCTGGGTGATTGTCGATCAATTAACCAAGTCGGCCTATTTCTTGCCGGTAAACATGAAATATTCCATGGACAAGTTGGCCCAACTGTACATGGATGAGATCGTGAGGCTACATGGTGTTCCTGTGAGCATCGTCTCCGATAGAGATCCCCGTTTCGTATCTAGGTTTTGGCAGAAATTCCAAGAAACTCTGGGGACTAAACTCAACTTGAGCACGACTTATCACCCTCAGACGGATGGACAATCGGAGCGGACAATCCAAACTCTCGAGGACATGCTACGGACTTGCATTCTGGATTTTGGAGGCAACTGTGGTCAACACATGACTTTAGTAGAGTTTGCGTACAACAACAGCTACCATTCGTCAATTCAAATGGCTCCATACGAGGCACTATATGGACGAAAATGCCGGTCACCGATCTACTGGGACGAAGTTGGCGAGAGGAAGGCACTAGACCCGACAACTATTCCATGGATGGAAGAGGCTCGAGAAAAGGTCAAGTTGATACGGCAATGACTCCAAACAGCTCAAAGCCGACAAAAGAGTTACGCCGACAATCGAAGAAAAGACTTGGAGTTCAAAGTTGGAGACCATGTGTTTCTCAAGATCACACCCTTACGGAGTGTCACAGCAGGCAAAGGAAAGAAGCTCCAACCGAGGTTCGTTGGGCCCTACAAGATCCTCCAGAGGGTAGGAACGGTAGCGTATCGATTAGAGCTGCCGTCCAGTCTCTCTCGAATTCACGACGTCTTCCACGTCTCAATGCTCAAGAAGTACTATCCCGACCCATCCTATATCTTACAACCAGAGGAGATCGACGTAGACGAATCGCTTGCTTACGAAGAGAAACCTGTCCAAGTGCTTGACCGGAAAGTCAAAGAACTAAGAAACAAGCAGATTCCGTTGGTTAAGATACTATGGAGAAACCATGGGGTAGAGGAAGCTACCTGGGAGGTGGAAAAAGTGATGCAAACGAAATACCCTGAACTTTTCGTGAGTTAAGGGGAGAATTTCGAGGGCAAAATTCTTTTAAGGGGGAGAGGGTGTGAGAACCCGTAATTTTCTCATTTTCTAGGTTTTATTCTCTGTATTGGCATGTTTTCTGCATTTTCTTTATTAGGAAATTTTTTCCCGATAATTTTTATGAGTAACTATAGGTTTTAGATGATTTTTCTAGTATCGGTTAGTTTTTGAGAAATTAAGAGCGTATACTGGACGTGGGACCCGCTAGTGCGGAAAGTTCGTAAAAATTCGGCCAACTAGATTAAGTTTTGGATACAGGGTTTAAATTATCGGGTGCTAAGAGATAATTAGAGGTTACCAAGTGGATTGGTGTGAGAGGAAACAAAGTGATATGCATGCATTAAATAGGGTGACAAGTGTCACCATATGATTAAATCTTGCATTTTGACTACTATTCACCTTTTTACCATTTGACTAAATAAACCAAAAAAAAAATATTTGATCAAAATCACTTCATTTCCAAACTTATTGTGGCCGTTTCTCTCCAAGCAAAAGAAAGGAAAAAGCTCTCCAAGTTCTTGCTTCAATCTTGCTCAAATCCAACAAACCCACCATTTAATCTTGCATTTACTCCATAAAAACCCTTAAGTGAGTGGTTGTGAGGTGATTAGTGGAGTTGTTTGGAGGATTAAGGTGCCAAGTTGCTCTTTTCCTTTGGTTACTAAGGTGAGTAGTGAAGGAACCCCTCTCCTTTATCTAATGATGTCTAATTAATGACTTGTGGTAGCCTAAGAGGTGATTTTGTGGATTATATCATGATTTTTGGTTGAATTTGGTGAAGTTTTATAATTATTCATGATTTTTCTGTTTTAATATGATTCATATGTTGCGGCCATGGATGATGATTGGAAATGATCTTGAATGAAGATAGAAGGTGTAAATTGTGGTTAATTGCAGAAAATTTCTGCATTGGAAAGAAATTTTGGAAGTTAGGGTTTCATTTCCCCTCATTCTGCCTGGTACTGTTCATCATAGTTAGAGGCCGAATTAGCTTTGGGTTAAAACATGAAAGTTTTAGGGAATGATATTTTAGAGATTCCTGCAAAATTTCAGGACAATCGGAGTAGCGTAGCTTATGAAAAGACTGAAATACCCCTGCTGCCCTGTTTCTACCGAACTTGATAATTGCTTCTGTAATTGGTTAATTTGGTTGGGAATACTTCTGATTTGGTTATTGATGCCTTCTTAAGAAATGTAGCCTGATGTCTCAGCTTTCGGATGGCTTTGGAATCACTTGATTTGGACTTAGGTAACCTGAATTATGGTTCGTTAACCAGAATGCGGTTTGTTAACCTATTTTTGCGGTTCTGGTTTAGTATATTGAAATTTTGACATGGTTGAACTAGAAACTGGACTGAGTGGCCTTCTTCAACATTGTAACCCTACCTCTTAGCTTCGAAATGGTGTGTATTACACCTCCATCTGATAATCGTAGTGCCAATGGTGCCAAAACGGTTTTTATGGTTTAGAGCTTAATTCCATTTCCGGATTTCCCTGGTTTACTCTAGTGCTTATACATTCTTCTGGAGCCCTATTTTGGTAGTATTTGGAATTGGTTTATGACTTGTAATCGAGTCTTATTGTGCTTATTTGAATGTTTTAGGACGTGACGGTGGTCCAAGACGCTCTTTGGGCGGAAGTTTATGAAATATCATTTGCTTGCTTGGTGAGTGTACTACTCACTTGTTTGCTTACAATGTGGCTTTATTATATTGAACTTGATGCCTTGAAGGCTTATTTGCACTATTGAAACTGATTAAAGTGAGGGTGTACTTGATCGCCCTCACCCCTTTTGTATTATATACGACTGTCTACTGTTTCACTGTGGTATTTGAAATGTACATGGAAAACTGGATTTGGTGTCATTTGGACGAGGATCCAACGGCTTTTACTGTTGCTACGGAGCTCAACCCCATTGGTAGTCGATTGAATCGAGCCAGCGAGGGCTTGGTCGTGAAAGTTGACGAGCCATGGGGACTGTTATATGGAATCTTGTAGTAGTGAGACTCTTGATTCCGGTATACTCGAGTATTACCAAATTTCTACTGTTTGGAGTTCGGGCCCGGTAGGGGTATGTTGGGTGGAAGGAATGGAAGTAAAGTGGAGCCTACGGTTGGTTACTCTTAAACATTGACGGAGGGTCAATGAAGTCCGATCAAGAATGCAAGCGAGGAAAGGGGCTCTTGAGAGCCGCCCGTATCCTTTTATCAACTCTATTGATGTGTGCTCTTGGCTTACTTTTGATGAATTGGAATGAAAAGCTTTATGCTTATATGAACTTTGCTGCTTGAGTGGTTGCATCTCACTGGGCGTAAGCTCACTCTATTCCTTTTGTTTTCCTTACAGGAATTTGAGTACTTTTGGAAAGGCTATGCATATGGATTGCCGAGTTGAGCTTATGTACATATATATTTTGTGTGAGGACCCGTAATTTTCTTAATTTCTAGGTTTTAATTTATTTTAATTATACGTTTTTCCCACCTTTTCTTTATTCGAAAAATTGTGCAAATAAATTTTATGAGTAAATATAGCTTTTAAATGATTTTTCTAGTATCGGTTAGTTTTTGAGAAATTAAGAGCGTATATTGGACGTGGGACCCGCTAGTGCGGAAAGTTCGGTAAAATTCGGCCAACTAGATTAAGTTTTGAATACTGGAGTTAATTTACCGGTTGTTAAGAGATAAGTAGAGGTTGAAATTTGGATTGATATGAGAGAGACAAGTTAGGTAGATATTTAATAAAAGGTGACAAGTGTCACCATAAGAGTAAGTCTTGCCATTTGACCACTATTCATGCCTTTACCAAATTAATATCAAAATTGACCAAAAACTCACCATTTGTTTCTCTTCTTGGCCGACTTCTTTCAAGCACAAAGGAAAGAAAACTCTTCACAATTTTGGTCTCCAACCTTGCTCAATCTCCAACTTCAACCGGTTAAATTTGTAATTGCTCCATAAAACTCCTCCACTTAGTGATTTTGAGGTGATTGGTGAAGTTATTTGGAAAGTTAAGGTGACCACTAGCTCTCTCTCTCTTGTTTTAAAGGTAAGTTGTGAAGAACCACCCTCCTCCCTTAATTGATACTTAAATCATGCTTAGTGATTGTATGAGATGCAAATTTATGGGTTATTTCTTGATTTGTGGTTGAAATGATGAAGTTTTATTATTTTTGGGGATTTTTCTGTTTTAATATAAGCATGATTGTGTGGTTATCTATGATGATTGGAAATGATATATAATGACTCTAGGAGGTGGAAAAAGTGATTAATTGCAACCAATTTCTGGTTTGGAAGAAATTTCAGAAAACTAGGGTTCTTGAAGGAGCATTCTGTCCGAATTTTTAGGTCCTAGATAGAGGCCGAATTGGCCTTGTCTTAAAACATGAAAGTTGTAGGGAATGACATTTTAGAGGGGTCTACAAAATTTTAGGTCAATCGGAGTAGTGTAGAATGAGAAAAGTCAAAATTACTATTGCTGTTCTGGTTTTACCCGAATGTAAGAATTGCGCCTGTAATGGGTTGTTTTGGCTTGAATTTCTTCCGAATTGGTTGTTGAGGCCTTCTGATGAAATTTATCCCTGATTCTTAGCTTTCAGCTGGTTTTGGAATTTCTGGATTTGGACTTGGAGAGCCTGAGTTGTGATGTTTCCGCTAGAATGCATTTTGGTGAATCTGTTTTACGTTTTGATGTTGTATCTTGCATTTTTGACCTGTTTGCACTCAAAACTGGGTTGAGTGACCTTCTGTGATGTTGTAGCCCTGTCTTTTAGCTTCGAAATGGTGGGTCTTTTACCCTCATCCAATAATTGTAGTGAAATTGGTGCCATTACCGCAAAATGAGGTCAAAACTATTTTTTTCAGGGCTAAAGCTAATTCCATTTCCGGATTTTTCTGGTTTCCTCTAATGCTTATATATGCTTATGGAACCCTATTGTGATTGTGTTGGCATCGGTTTATGACTTGTAATCGAGTCTTCTTGTGCTTATTGGAATATTCTAGGGCTTGACTTTTATTTCCGGTCATTTTCCTAGCTAACTTTTGTACTTGGATAACCTTGAGCCTATTGAACGACTGTGGTGATGAATGTATATTGAGTATGACTTTGGGAGTTGATTGAGGAAAGTAATGAAGCCGTGATGGCTGGAAAAGTAAGAAATTTAGGGGAAGTGCTGTCCAATTTTTCTAGGCCGATTGGTTCCTTTAAGTTTGAATTGGCTTGTGATAGAAATGAAGGGCTTTTGGGTTGTTGAACCTAGGTCTTCATGTTACCTTTTTGTTCCCAAAAATCATGTTTTGTACCCTTCCATTAGTAATTATTTGGCGAGGCATACGACTAGTAGTCGAGCCTCACATGTGCATTTTGTTTACTCGATTCTGGATGTGAAACCTTCAATTGGTTTACTTTGATTATTTTAGGGTTTCTTGGCGATTAAAGCCAATCCGAAGTGAAAACTTTTGAGGTATCTATACTTGAACCGGTGAGTGTACCACTCCCCTCCATTGCTGTTTAACTTGATTTCTGCTCTGCAATCTGTTTAATTTGTTTGAGACGAGGGTGTACTTTATCGCACTCATTCTCTTGTCTGTTCATATGCCAATTTTGGTGTCAATCTGAATCTGTATCTGTGACCTATGAGCTCAAATCCTGTGGCTAAGTTATTCGAGTCGGGCCGGCAAGGGCCTGGACGATTAGATAACGAACCACGGTAGTCTGTTTTGGGATCTTTGGGTATTGAGACCCTTGATTCCGGTATACTCGAGTATTACCATTTCTGTTTCTGTTGAGGTGAGCGGGCCAGGTAAAGGGGTGTTTGGTGGACGGAATTTGGTGTAAAGTGGGATCTACGGACGTGTTGGTTCTATATACGTTGACGGAGAGTCAACCGGCTTGGATCAAGTACTGCGCTAGAAAGCTGGCTCCTGAGAGCCATCTGTATCCTTCCTATTTGAGTTCTTGTGTTTACCTGTCTTACTTTATAGCGAGCATGTGTATCTGGTTTGTATAACGTGAAATACCTGATTTTTCTGCTATATGTTTGGTACCTCATTGGGCGTAAGCTCACCCCCTCCTCGTTATCTTTGTTTTCCTTACAGGAACCTCTTTTGGAAATCATGATTTTGAGAAGCGAGTTGAGCTAGTTAGGAAATCTTTTGTTCTTTTGTATAGCTCCTCGAGAATGAGCAAACCCTAAATGTATTTCGTTTCACTGGTTCCATTTGAATTGTAAACCTAGCGACTTGTATATATGAAAGCGTTTTCTCCATGTTTAAGCTTGACGGTCTTCAATCGTTCATTTCTTTTGGGTCCTATCTCGCGTAATATCGGATTTGTGTGATTCGACTCCGTAGTCCTGGCGAGAGCTGGGCAGGCGGTCCGCTGAACCCTTTGGTTCGCCTTAGGGTGAGGTGGGGCTGCCACATTTTGAATAGCTCCTTTTGGGCAAAACCCTAAATGCATTTTAATCCAACCCATTCGATGAGTTGAGATTTGCAAACCGTACGTGTATAAACTTATGGGATAACTTTTGTATGTTATTTTGGTCTGTAAATGCTACATTTCATGGTGTATATGTTTGACCGATGTTCGGGTCCGATTTTAATTTTTTTTATTATTCTGGAAATTTTGACCTGTTTAAGCGCGCTTGTATGTCCAGAACGTTTTAGATCGCTTCAAACTGTCCCGTTAGTCCTGGCGAGAGCTAGGCAGGCAGTCCGCTAACCCCTTCGGTTCGCCTTAGGGGAAAGTGGGGCTGTCACAGGTGGTATCAGAGCCAGGTTTGAATTGGCCTGGGTCTGTTAGAAATGCTCGATTTGAGGATTATTTTGATTATATCCCTTATGGTTATTTACGTTTACTTACCCTTTTGGTGTAGGATGGACGGACATGGTGAGCCTAGTCATCCCCCTGCTGGAGAGCTACCCCGTGGGTTGCTTCCGGTGATTTCGTACCAGACCCGGCCCAGAGGGGCCGTTGTGCGTTGGAGCCCGGCTAACCGCCTCTGACGTTGTGAGTGTCGACACACGTACGCTTACCCTAACGCTTTGGTGTTGGCCGTGGCCGAGGAACGGAAGGAGTTGGCCGCGGATAATACTAGGCTTGAGGCCGAGGTGACCCAGCTTAGGGCGGCTAATGAGAAACAGGCTGAGCGCATTAAGGGCCTGGAGTATGACGTGCTTGAGGTAGAGGATAGGGTTGATGACCTCTGCACTCAACTTAGGAAAACATGTGAGCGCGAGTCTAAGCGAGCTCGAAAGGTTAAGGTTCGAGCTGCATCGATCCTGAACCTATGCGCCGACGTGGTCGAGGGAGTGAGCGACGAGGCGTCGTGCACAGGGGCCGGGGCAGGAGGTGAATCCACCCCGTCGGGTGGGTCCACTAGTCAGATGAAGGACTAGGTCACGACTCTTAGGGCTTTTGGGATAGTTTTGTTTTCTGTATATAGGGTGGATAGGGAACAGCCTTAGCTAATCGTTTTGTACGTTTGGATTAGCTACGTGTATATTCTTTTGATGAGGCCATTCCCTTGGGGATTGTCTATGTTTGTACTTGACTTGACTGTACTTGACCTGATCGATTGTTGATATGTGTGTTGTTTGACCTTGTTTGGAGTGTATATATCTGATATTGTAAAAGTTTTTGGATTTTACTTACATGCATTGTTATTATATTGGTTTAGTACATTTGCCTAGACCAAGTAGATTTCATGGAAGGTACACGGAGTGGACGGGGACGTGGGCGCGGAAGTAGGCAACCCACGCCGGACAGGGGTACTGGGGAAACCTCATCTAGACCTAATCCTGACCCTAACATGCAAATAGCTGCCGCTATGCAGCAAATGACCAACTTGCTAGCACAAGTGGTGCAGCAACAGGGCCAAAATCCAAACCCTAATCCTGGAAACCCTGGCAACCACATCGAGAACGAAGACAGAGCTCTCAAACGATTTCAAAAGTTTGCTCCACCCAAGTTTATTGTGGAGCCCGACCCGGATGTCGCCGAAAGGTGGCTCGAGAAGATGGTCGATGTTTTTGCGGCCTTGCACTACACTGAAGACCGACAGGTGACTTTTGTCATTTTCCAGCTGGAAGGGGCGGCCCGTTCCTGTGGAACGTAATACGGCAAAAATGGGAACGGGAACAAACGCCCATGGCTTGGGTGAATTTTATGAGAGAGTTCAACGCGAAATTCTTCCCTCCTCTAGTTCAGGAGAGGAAGGAAGACGAGTTTATTCGACTCCGCCAAGGGGCTCAATCTGTGACGGAATACGAGAGCCAATTCACCCGCCTGTCCAAATTTGCTCCTGAGCTGATCATGACCGAGCAACGGCGGATCAGGCGTTTCAACCAGGGCTTGAATGTCAAAATCCAGAAGGACCTCGCAGTGGCTCAAATCAATGCTTTTAGCGAGGTCGTGGAGAAGGCCCAAGGTTACAAGTAAGGAACTTCTAGGCAAAGAAGCGTGGCTTTCCTGGAAGCAGTTCGGGGCAAGGGGATAAAGGTACCCCCTCCAAGTTTGGACGAGGAACGGGAGGTGGACGACAATCGGGTTTTGGTAGAGGGGCTCAGTCCAAGGGTGGCTCAGCCGGGAGAGGCCAAGGCGGACACTTCCAGAAGAGTTCTGGTTCGGCGTCCCGCGAGCCTTGTGGATACTGCGAAAAGTTGAATCACTCTGAGGATAATTGCTGAAGAAGGAGGGCAGATGTCTGCGATGTGGAAGCGCAGACCACCAGTTGGCTACTTGCCCGGTCCCAAAACAAGATAGAAAAGGGAGCCAACCACCGCTGAGGGCCAATGCTGGACCAGTTAGGGGAGATGGGTCCAAACCTAAGGTGCCAGCTCGAGTGTATTCATTGGAGCCCCAACAGGTCCCAGATTCCTCAGAGGTCGTAAAAGGTATGATCCCTATCTTCCACCGTTTTGCCGAAGTTTTAATTGATCCTGGTGCCACTCATTCCTTTGTTAACCCTGATTTCGTGTGTGGCATCGATATAAAATCTGCTAGTTTACCATACGACCTAGAAGTTAGTACACCTACGGGGAATCAACGTTTGGTTACTAGTATGGTTTATAGGGATTGTGAAGTGTGGATAGGAGAGAAGAGATTTGTTAGGGAACCTGATAAGCCTGTCCATTATGGGGTATGATGTGATCTTGGGTATGGACTGGCTAGCCAAGTATAATGCCCAACTAGATTGTAAAACGAAAGTGGTTGAATTCCGCATTCCTGGTGAGACAACCTTAAGGTTGGACATAAGGGGTAGGTTAGCCTCACCTGCTTTGATTTCGGGCATTCGGGCTAGGAAACTATTAAGTAGAGGGGCGCAAGGATTTTTAGCCTTTCTGATTAACACCCCCACGGATAAGTTAAAGGTAGAGGACGTGACCGTTGTAAGGGAATTTCCGGATGTATTCCCTGATGAGTTAGTAGCCCTACCTCCGGAAAGGGAAATAGAATTCAAGATAGACCTGCTACCTGGAACTGCACCCATCTCAAAAACACCATACCGGATGGCCCCTGCAGAGCTCAAGGAGCTAAAATTACAATTACAAGACCTCCTGGAGCGGGGATTCCTTCAATACAGTGGGTCTCCTTGGGGAGCTCCTGTTTTGTTTGTGAAGAAAAAGGACGGAAGTTTGAGGATGTGTATTGACTACCGGGGCCTGAACAACGTCACGGTTAAGAATAAGTATCCACTGCCCCATATTGATGAGTTGTTTGACCAGCTGCAAGGAGCAGTGGTCTTCTCGAAACTGGACCTCCGCCAGGGGTATTACCAGTTGTTGATTAGGAGAGAGGATATTCCAAAAACTGCCTTCAACTCGAGATATGGGCATTACGAGTTCGCAGTTATGCCCTTTGGGTTAACTAATGCTCCTGCCGCCTTCATGGACTTAATGCATAGGGTTTTTAAACCCTACTTGGATCGATTTGTCGTGGTCTTCATTGATGACATCTTGGTCTACTCCAAAACTCGCGAGGAGTATGAGCAGCATTTGAGAGTTGTGTTGCAGACCCTAAGAGAGCACCAGTTGTACGCCAAGTTCATTAAGTGCGAGTTTTGGCGGGAGAAAATCGCTTTCCTAGGACACGTAATTTCCCAAGAAGGCATCTCGGTTGACCCGGCGAAAGTTATAGGCCATGACCAATTGGAAAAGGCCAGAAAACCCCACAGAGATCCGTAGTTTTCTAGGGTTGGCTGGGTATTACCGACGTTTCGTTAAAGACTTCTCCAAATTAGCAGGTCCTTTAACTGACCTGACGAAGAAACATGGTCGGTTCGTATGGAATGCCCGATGTGAGATAAGTTTTCAAGAGTTAAAGAAAAGATTGACCATGGCTCTAGTGCTAGTCTTACCTAACGGAGTTGACGGATTTGCTGTGTATACTGATGCGTCACGAGAAGGCCTGGGCTGTGTTTTAATGCAGAATCGTAATGTGATCTCTTTTGCCTCTAGGAAGTTAAAACTCCACGAGCAGAATTACCCGACCCACGATCTGGAGTTAGCCGCCGTTGTTTTCACACTGAAAAAGTAGAGACACTACTTATATGGGATAACGTTCGAGGTGTACTCAGACCATAAAAGCCTTAGGTATCTTTTCTCCCAAAAGGAACTGAATATGAGGCAACGACGGTGGATGGAATTTCTGGAAGATTACGACTGTACAATTAACTACCATCCGGGGAAGGCAAACGTGGTAGCGGATGCCTTAAGTCGTAAGGTTCAAATAGCAGGGTTGATGATGAAAGAGTGGGATTTGTTAGAATCCGTTTGTGAGTGGAAACCCTACCTTGGGAGTCATAAGGTGAGTTTTGGCAATGTTAAAGTGACCTCCACTCTACTGGAACGCATTAAAGAAGCGCAAAAGGAGGATTTGATAGTACGGAAGTGGGGAGAGAAAGTGGGAAAAGGAGAAATAACTGATTTCAATTTTAGTCCTGAGGGTATTTTAAAATACCGAAATCGAATAGTGGTGTTGAAGGATGAAGCGTTGAAAATGGAGATTCTCGAGGAAGCCCATCGGTCCAAGTATACAATCCATCCGGGTAGTAGCAAGATGTATCAGGACCTGAAAGGAACCTATTGGTGGGACAATATGAAGAAGGAAATCGCTCTGTATGTGCAAAAATGTCTCGTTTCCCAACAGGTTAAGGCGGAGCATCCAAAACCATCGGGTTTGTTACAACCCCTTGAGATACCCGAGTGGAAGTGGGAAAACATCACCATGGATTTCGTTTCAGGTTTGCCACGAACGCAACGAGGACACGATGCCGTTTGGGTGATTGTCGATCGATTAACCAAGTCGGCCCATTTCTTGCCGGGAAACATGAAATATTCCATGGACAAGTTGGCCCAACTGTACATGGATGAGATCGTGAGGCTACATAGTGTTCCTGTGAGCATCGTCTCCGATAGAGATCCCCGTTTCGTATCTAAGTTTTGGCAGAAATTCCAAGAAACTCTGGGGACTAAACACAACTTGAGCACGACTTATCACCCTCAGACTGATGGACAATCGGAGCGGACAATCCAAACTCTCGAGGACATGTTACGGACTTGCATTCTGGATTTTGGAGGCAACTGGGGTCAACACATGACTTTAGTAGAGTTTGCGTTCAACAACAGCTACCATTCGTCGATTCAAATGGCTCCATACGACGCACTATATGGACGAAAATGCCGGTCACCGATCTACTGGGATGAAGTTGGCGAGAGGAAGGCACTAGACCCGGCAACTATTCCATCGATGGAAGAGACTCGAGAAAAGGTCAAGTTGATACGGCAACGACTCCAAACAGCTCAAAGCCGACAAAAGAGTTACGCCGACAATCGAAGAAAAGACTTGGAGTTCGAAGTTGGAGACCATGTGTTTCTCAAGATCACACCCTTACGGAGTGTCACAGCAGGCAAAGGAAAGAAGCTCCAACCGAGGTTCGTTGGGCCCTACAAGATCCTCCAGAGGGTAGGAACGGTAGCGTATCGATTAGAGCTGCCATCCAGTCTCTCTCGAATTCACGACGTCTTTCATGACTCGATGCTCAAGAAGTACTATCCCGACCCATCCCATATCTTACAACCAGAGGAGATCGACGTAGACGAATCGCTTGCTTACGAAGAGAAACCTGTCCAAGTGCTTGACCGGAAAGTCAAAGAGCTAAGAAACAAGCAGATTCCGTTGGTTAAGATACTATGGAGAAACCATGGGGTAGAGGAAGCTACTTGGGAGGTGGAAAAAGAGATGCAAACGAAATACCCTAAACTTTTCGTGAGTTAAGGTGAGAATTTCGAGGGCGAAATTCTTTTAAGGGGGAGAGGGTGTGAGAACCCGTAATTTTCTCATTTTCTAGGTTTTATTCTCTGTATTGGCATGTTTTCTGCATTTTCTTTATTAGGAAATTTTTTCCCGATAATTTTTATGAGTAACTATAGGTTTTAGATGATTTTTCTAGTATCGGTTAGTTTTTGAGAAATTAAGAGCGTATACTGGACGTGGGACCCGCTAGTGCGGAAAGTTCGTAAAAATTCGGCCAACTAGGTTAAGTTTTGGATACAGGGTTTAAATTATCGGGTGCTAAGAGATAATTAGAGGTTACCAAGTGGATTGGTGTGAGAGGAAACAAAGTGATATGCATGCATTAAATAGGGTGACAAGTGTCACCATATGATGAAATCTTGCATTTTGACTACTATTCACCTTTTTACCATTTGACTAAATAAACCAAAAAAAAAAAAATTGATCAAAATCACTTCATTTCCAAGCTTATTGTGGCCGGCTCTCTCCAAGCAAAAGAAAGGAAAAAGCTCTCCAAGTTCTTGCTTCAATCTTGCTCAAATCCAACAAACCCACCATTTAATCTTGCATTTACTCCATAAAAACCCTTAAGTGAGTGGTTGTGAGGTGATTAGTGGAGTTGTTTGGAGGATTAAGGTGCCAAGTTGCTCTTTTCCTTTGGTTACTAAGGTGAGTAGTGAAGGAACCCCTCTCCTTTATCTAATGATGTCTAATTAATGACTTGTGGTAGCCTAAGAGGTGATTTTGTGGATTAGATCATGATTTTTGGTTGAATTTGGTGAAGTTTTATAATTATTCATGATTTTTCTGTTTTAATATGATTCATATGTTGTGGCCATGGATGATGATTGGAAATGATCTTGAATGAAGATAGAAGGTGATACGAACGTCGCCAACCTTGTGACGAAACCCGTAAAAGATTAGTTTCAGGATCGACAAGAGGACACCAAGTTTGGAGCGGATGACCTCAACCCGTTAATCACGTGGTTAACGAACCTTGGTATAATGGTAGAAGACGCCACAACCTACTGTGATTCTAGATTGATAAGTCACGAACACCTAGAGAAATTCTAAGGTATTCAAGAAGCCTTGGAGAAACCAAGAAAACTCTCAAAATCTGATTTATTGATTGAATTCCTAAAACCATTGGAAGTGTGGGCTATTTATAGCCTTACATAGAGATGAACAACTAAATGTGGAACTAGTCTAGAGTTGTGGTCTTGACTAAGACTAACAATTGTAGGCTTGACTATTTCCATAAGACTAAGAATTGTGGGCTTGACCAAACCTTATGAGGTCATCCCTTAGGTAAACAACCTTATGAGGTCATCCCTTAGGTAAACAACCTTATGAGGTCATCGCTTAGGTAAATAACCTTATGAGGTCATCGCTTAGGTAATTAAAGCAAGACTATGGACCATTAAGCCCTTATTACAATGACTTAACTAAAACAGCAAATGTGACTAGAGAAGGGTCACACATGGTTCTCTTTGACGTGCACTACATGGATGACTTTCATTCCTTCATGCTCAAGACTCTCAATGACCTTGGGGACAATTTCTTGGCCTTGTATCTCATGAACAAGTCCTTGGAGTTCCTCCCTCATCTTGTTAGCTCGTGCTCGAGTTATGGGTCCTAGGGGAACTCGAATAGTTCGCAATGGTGTCTCTTGGTTCGTATCATCCCCCTCCTCTTCAAAAGGATTTGTCCTCAAATCAGCTTCATCGTCTGCAAGAAAAGGAGATAGATCAGAGACATTGAATGTAGAGCTCACATTGTACTCACCGGGTAGGTCCAGTTTGTAAGCATTGTCATTGATGCGCTTGATGACTTGGAACGGCCCATCTCCTCGGGGAAGTAATTTATTGCGCCTTTGGACTGGGAACCTTTCCTTGCGTAGATGTAACCACACCCAGTCACCAGGTTCAAACACAACGCGTTGGCGTCCCTT
This sequence comes from Coffea eugenioides, assembly GCF_003713205.1. NCBI lineage: Eukaryota > Viridiplantae > Streptophyta > Magnoliopsida > Gentianales > Rubiaceae > Coffea > Coffea eugenioides. The sequence goes on along the minus strand of NC_040044.1, from coordinate 23,406,205 downwards.
GTTAACCCGTTGAGCAACTTGGTCCATCCTTCGCTCAATGTTTAGGCGTACCTGCTCGTGTAATTTCTTGACAAAATCTGCTCGTTTAGCACCATCCATGTTAATGTGCTCAGAAGAAGGTAAAGGTGATAAGTCTAGTGGTGTTAAAGGGTTAAAACCATAGACTATTTCAAATGGTGAAAAATGAGTAGAACTATGCACCGTGCGATTGTATGCAAACTCAACATGGGGTAAACACTCTTCCCAGGTTCTAATATTTTTTCTAATGATGGCACGCAAGAGTGTAGATAGTGTACGATTGACAACCTCAGTTTGGCCATCAGTTTGTGGGTGACTAGTAGTAGAAAATAGCAATTTGGTACCCAATTTTCCCCACAAAGTTTTCCAAAAGTAACTCAAAAATTTGACATCCCTATCAGAGACAATTGTCCTAGGCATGCCATGCAATCTAATGATTTCTTTGAAAAACAAATCAGCAATGTGCGATGCATCATCTGTTTTGTGACATGGTATAAAATGTGCCATTTTTGAAAATCTGTCAACAATAACAAAGATGCTATCATTTCCCCTCTTTGACCTAGGCAACCCTAAAACAAAATCCATGGAAATGTCGGTCCAAGGTTCCTTAGGTACAGGTAAAGGACTATAAAGGCCATAGGGTTGAAGTTTAATTACCAACTGATACGAATGTCGCCAACCTTGTGACGAAACCCGTAAAAGATTAGTTTCAGGATCGACAAGAGGACACCAAGTTTGGAGCGGATGACCTCAACCCGTTAATCACGTGGTTAACGAACCTTGGTATAATGGTAGAAGACGCCACAACCTAGTGCGATTCTAGATTGATAAGTCACGAACACCTAGATACCAACTGATACGAACGTCGCCAACCTTGTTGTTTACCAAGATTTGGTTCCCAAAACCCAGAAACTTCAAGATTCTTTCAAGAATTCAAGATGTTAATTTCCAGAATTCAAGAAACACGAAATTGAAGATGATTTCCTCCCCAAACAATCCAAGATTTCACGATTTGATCAAGACAGATTTTGGTTGTCTTCAAGAATCCCAACTAAAGTTCCAAGAACTTCAAGATTGTGGTTTTAAACAATTAGGAACTTCAAGAAACCCAAGTTTTGATCAAGACAGATTTCCAGGAATTTTTGTAAGGTTAGCCAGCTATTTTTTTTTTGTATGTAAACAAGAACACAAGGTAATAACTAGATAGGACTTCTAAAACCCTTGCTACAAACTGATTTTTTTCGGATGAACAGTAACCTCGAATGATCAAATAGAACAAAAGACTGGAATTGAATGGATATAACAGGATAGAAACAAGACACAAACACAAACAAAGAATCAAGAATAAGACACAAAAAAAAAGGCTGGACTAAACAAGGCTAACCACAGCAATTAACAACAACTAGACGCAAGTTTATGATGCAACAAATCTGGAAAAATAACGCAAGAACACGATGCAACAAATCTGGAAATTGCGGATAGCAAACTTAGAACACGAAAATAGAATTTTGGACAACTTGACTCGAAAGGAAATAAATAAAGGGATATAACGTGATACCTCTTAACTAGCTCTGATTACCAACTGATACGAACGTCGCCAACCTTGTGACGAAACCCGTAAAAGATTAGTTTCAGGATCGACAAGAGGACACCAAGTTTGGAGCGGATGACCTCAACCCGTTAATCACGTGGTTAACAAACCTTGGTATAATGGTAGAAGACGCCACAACCTACTGTGATTCTAGATTGATAAGTCACGAACACCTAGAGAAATTCTAAGGTATTCAAGAAGCCTTGGAGAAACCAAGAAAACTCTCAAAATCTGATTTATTGATTGAATTCCTAAAACCATTGGAAGTGTGGGCTATTTATAGCCTTACATAGAGATGAACAACTAAATGTGGAACTAGTCTAGAGTTGTGGTCTTGACTAAGACTAACAATTGTAGGCTTGACTATTTCCATAAGACTAAGAATTGTGGGCTTGACCAAACCTTATGAGGTCATCCCTTAGGTAAACAACCTTATGAGGTCATCGCTTAGGTAAATAACCTTATGAGGTCATCGCTTAGGTAATTAAAGCAAGACTATGGACCATTAAGCCCTTATTACAATGACTTAACTAAAACAACAAATGTGACTAGAGAAGGGTCACACATGGTTCTCTTTGACGTGCACTACATGGATGACTTTCATTCCTTCATGCTCAAGACTCTCAATGACCTTGGGGACAATTTCTTGGCCTTGTATCTCATGAACAAGTCCTTGGAGTTCCTCCCTCATCTTGTTAGCTCGTGCTCGAGTTACGGGTCCTAGGGGAACTCGAATAGTTCGCAATGGTGTCTCTTGGTTCGTATCAGAAGGTGTAAATTGTGGTTAATTGAAGAAAATTTCTGCATTGGAAAGAAATTTTGGAAGTTAGGGTTTCATTTCCCCTCATTCTGCCTGGTACTGTTCATCATAGTTAGAGGCCGAATTAGCCTTGGGTTAAAACATGAAAGTTTTAGGGAATGATATTTTAGAGATGCCTACAAAATTTCAGGCCAATCGGAGTAGCGTAGCTTATGAAAAGACTGAAATACCCCTGCTGCCCTGTTTCTACCCGAACTTGATAATTGCTTCTGTAATTGGTTAATTTGGTTGGGAATACTTCTTATTTGGTTATTGATACCTTCTTAATAAATGTAACCTGATGTCTCAGCTTTCGTATGGCTTTGGAATCACTTGATTTGGACTTAGGTAACCTGAATTATGGTTCGTTAACCAGAATGCGGTTTGTTAACCTATTTTTGCGGTTCTGGTTTAGTATATTGAAATTTTGACATGGTTGAACTAGAAACTGGACTGAGTGGCCTTCTTCAACATTGTAACCCTACCTCTTAGCTTCGAAATGGTGTGTATTACACCTCCATCTGATAATCGTAGTGCCAATGGTGCCAAAACGGTTTTTATGGTTTAGAGTTTAATTCCATTTCCGGATTTCCCTGGTTTACTCTAGTGCTTATACATTCTTCTGGAGCCCTATTTTGGTAGTATTTGGAATTGGTTTATGACTTGTAATCGAGTCTTATTGTGCTTATTTGAATGTTTTAGGACGTGACGGTGGTCCAAGACGCTCTTTGGGCGGAAGTTTATGAAATATCATTTGCTTGCTTGGTGAGTGTACTACTCACTTGTTTGCTTACAATGTGGCTTTATTATATTGAACTTGATGCCTTGAAGGCTTATTTACACTGTTGAAACTGATTAAAGTGAGGGTGTACTTGATCGCCCTCACCCCTTTTGTATTATATACGACTGTCTACTGTTTCACTGTGGTATTTGAAATGTACATGGAAAACTGGATTTGGTGTCGTTTGGACGAGGATCCAACGGCTTTTACTGTTGCTACGGAGCTCAACCCCATTGGTAGTCGATTGAATCGAGCCAGCGAGGGTTTGGTCGTGAAAGTTGACGAGTCATGGGGACTGTTATATGGAATCTTGTAGTAGTGAAACTCTTGATTCCGGTATACTCGAGTATTACCAAATTTCTACTGTTTGGAGTTCGGGCCCGGTAGGGGTATGTTGGGTGGAAGGAATGGAAGTAAAGTGGAACCTACGGTTGGTTACTCTTAAACATTGACGGAGGGTCGATGAAGTCCGATTAAGATTGCAAGCGAGGAAAGGGGCCCTTGAGAGCTGCCCGTATCCTTTTATCAACTCTATTGATGTGTGCTCTTGGCTTACTTTTGGTAAATTGGAATGAAAAGCTTTATGCTTATATGAACTTTGCTGCTTGAGTGGTTGCATCTCACTGGGCGTAAGCTCACTCTATTCCTTTTGTTTTCCTTACAGGAATTTAAGTACTTTTGGAAAGGCTATGCATACAGATTGCCGAGTTGAGCTTATGTACATATATATTTTGAATAGCTCCTTTTAGGCAAAACCCTAAACGCATTTTAATCCAACCCATTCGATGAGTTGAGATTTGCAAACCGTACGTGTATAAACTTATGGGATAACTTTTGTATGCTATTTTGGTCTGTAAATGCTACATTTCAGGGTGTATATGTTTGACTGATGTTCGGGTCCGATTTTCATTTTTTTTTATTATTCTGAAAATTTTGACTTGTTTAAGCGCGCTTGTATGTCCAGAACGTTTTAGATCGCTTCAAACTGTCCCGTTAGTCCTGGCGAGAGTTAGGCAGGCAGTCCGCTAACCCCTTCGGTTCGCCTTAGGGAAAGGTGGGGCTGTCACATACCCAACCCCTTAAAATGGGAAAAGGAGTTGGAGGAGCGAAGATTCCAGAAAAATCTGGAGAAACTCCATCAAACGAAGTCCCGCCAAAAGGAAATCAGGGTAGCCGTGGTCAACAAAAGGAAAATTCTGAATTTGGTCAAGCCGTGACTCCTCACGTAACTTGTGGATACTGTGGCAAGATTAATCACTCTGAGGCCGAGTGTTGGAGAAAGCAAGGAAAATGTTTGAGGTGCAGTAGTACCGAGCATAAGTTTTCGAATTGCCCTGGAGCTTCTAAGGGAAGAAAAAATTCTCAGCAACTTGCTAGATCCACTGCAAATCAGTCGAGTGCCAGAAGGAGTGATTAATGCTAATGATTGTAAGAAAAATCCAGATAGTGGAAACTCTACGAATAGGGATGGATCCGGCCCCCCTAGACAAATAGAGGTTGTAGTTTTACCCTACGTTAGACCGGTACTTTTAGAGGTTGTAATTTTGTATAGGGGATGACATCCTTTTGTTGTTTTGTATATTTCAACTTATCATATTTCGCTATGATCTTGTTGTTTCCCCTTTCTTTTGAAATGATTTGATGAAGTTATCCTAACTCGATGTAACTATTACAATATTTTATAATAAATGGAAAAGCTACCTTGCTTTAATTGATTTTACAACTTATATGTATATTTAATTTGTTGTTCCGCAATTTTAGACCTGTGATAAGATCAGGAACGGCACCTGAATAGTTTTAAAAATTCCGTGAAAGCATCAACTTTCGTTAAGGACTATAAGTGTGAGTTTGAATGGGAGAAGTATGACTTGATGAGAATTGTTATATAAAGAAAGGCCGGTAAAGATTTCTGATCGAAAAGTGAAGGAGTTAAGACGCAAGCACCCCTAGTGAAGGTCTTATGAAGAAATCATGAAATGGGAAAAAGCGACTTAGGAGATCCAAAAGAAATATTCAGAGTTGTTCCTAGATCAAGATATGAATTTCGGGAACGAAATTCCTTTTAAGGAGGGAAGGATGTGAGGACTCGAAAATTTTCTTATTTTTATCTTATTTTACTGGTTTATTTAATTATTTATTCACCTGTTTTCTCCGAATAATTTATTTCGACCATTTAAATCCATTTACTTGGAACAATGTCTTACTCATATTTTAAAAATGTCCCGTTAGCAAAATTAATTTTCTACAACTCGTTTAGTAAAGGAATATCGAATACACGTTTTTCGAGACAATATTCTATCAAAGAGTGCAATAATTTTGGAGAATTAAGGATGGTCATTAGTAGACTAAAAAAATTTAATTGAGGGATTAGATGTGAGTTAATTAATTATATTTTAGTTGCGTGAATTGCTCTTAAAGTTCGCTTTATCGCGCGCGATTTGAAAGTTCGCGTATTTCGCGTCGAAACGGCTAAGTGGAGATTTGAGAAATTAATACTAGACTACTAAAAGTGAATAATTACAGTGTTAAAGGAAGTACCTTGGAGAATTTGTGCATGAGTGTATCAAATCCGAGAGAAAACGGTTGTACCAAACGCTCGCGCGACCACTAGTGAGAGTTGACTTTTTGTACACAATCTAAAGCTACTTTTTGTCATTCTTTCTCTCCAAGTTTCATCACTCAAACCCTTCTCTTTCTCTCTCCATGGCCAGCTGAAACTCAAGGAAGAAGGGAAGAAAAACCTTTACTCATCTAGCTCCCATTCTTGCTCCATTTCACTTCCAAAATTGCACCCAACTTCAAAATCTCTTGGAGATCAACTTTAGCTTGGAGAAATGCAACCTCTTGTGGTGTTTCTTGGAGAGTTTTTAGTAGGAAAAATCTGACTTCATCAAGGGTTTAGTTGCTTGGAAGGTATAAACATCTCCCACCATAACTCTTGTTTTCTTGTTTCATTTCTTGGCTTTGAAGCTTGTAGCTTCTTTCTTGTTGTTGTTGGTTAGATGTGATTGGTTGAAGTGGGCTCTATGAACTCCCATCTTGGTTATATGAGGGCTTCCATGATGTTTATGTGTGTTAGTGTGTTTGTGATGAGTTTTAATGAAATAAACTAGAAGAGGAAAAAGAAAGAGAGAAACCGTGAGAGGACAAGCTGGCCGAAAATTCTGTCCATGTTGCTCTATTTTAATCCAAAATTTTGTTGGCTGTTTGGCTGTGAAATTGGTTGATATATGTTGCATATTGTGTGAAGAAAGTGTCTACCAAAAATCATTTGATTTGGTTGAGCAAAACTTGAATTTTTGAAATTTGGAAGAAAACTGGAAATGGGTTCAGGCTGTCCAAACAGTAACTTTTTTATCGAACATATCTCTTTGTACAAAAGTCAAAATCGAGTTCCGTTTGTGGCATTTGAAACTAGACAATTATAGCTTTCCAACAGTATAAAATTCACCTTCAGTTTGAACTGATTGAGCCGTAGTGATTCGGCAAATTTTGCTGTCCTGTTTTGATGGTCTGTCCGAGAGGAATTTAGGAGCTGCCTCTTGTGGCTCTATTTTCCCTCACATGTGAACTGATTTTGAAAACTTTTTCTCGTGATGAAATGTGGAATTTTGAATCTAGTTTCCAACGCCACCAACCATTCCTAATTTGAGCTTGTATCGAGTGAGATGTGGTCTGATTTTGAAAGTACAACAAAGCTGGAAATCTGGAAATCTTTCTCTTCTTGCTAGCCGAATGGTTAGGTTTGGTTCGGGACATTTTGTTTCAAAAATTTTGGTGTCAATTACCTACCAATTGCTTATTAGATGTTCATAGGACCTTGGTTTAAAAAATGAACCGAATTGGAACTGATTTCATGGTGCAAAATATTTGAAAAAGGAAAGAAAAGCAAGGGGACAGATTTGCTTTGAGAATTTCCTAAACTTTGGTAGTTTAGTTAACTACCTTCCCATGTGAGTTTTTCCGTGAAATTTGATATAAAATTAGTTCTCATATGTAAGTTTAAGTGTACCAAATTTGGTGGAATTTCAATACCATTTGGATTTCCAAATAACGCCCCAAAGATGGCTCTTCAAATCTGGAAATTCACTGTTCACGTAGTGAAAATCAACCAACTTTGAACTGTTATATCATATTGCAAAAAATTCCGAATTTAGTTCCATTTGTTGTGTTTGAAACCTTGTTTGGAACTCTTATTGTGTTACGAATTTCAAAGGTTGATTCGTTTTCTATGAATTTTTCCGAAATTTCAAATATCGCCGAAAAACTGGACTGGTCCTGTCTTGGTTGTTTAAATCAGCAACTTTGAGCTGAAAAATGAATGCTTTCTGTTTGGAACCATGTAAAAGTATTTTTTAGGAACTTTTAGTACTTTGGATCTAGTTTCCAACGGTATAAAATTTTCCATTTTTGGACATACGAAATTCAATATCTGATTTTACTAAGTTTGTCGCGCAAAGCTGAAATTCTTGATTTCTTAGAAAATGAACTTTTAAGAACATTCCATCCTCCTTTGCAATTGCTGGACGGTTTTAAGTGTAATTTCATGGTAGAATACATGGTTCCATTAGAAATTTAAACCTTCATTTCAACTCTTGGTTTCCAAAAGTAAATCCTTTCCTAATGCATTTTCTTGGTTGTTCCACTTTCTTGATTAACGACACCTTATTTTATACTTGAACCTTGGAACCTTAGCTTTGATATTTTTTTTCTATGAAATGAGTGGAGTTTTGGATATGTTTGACTTCACTAACTTGGAAAAATGTGAATACTCTTAACCTTCCAAAATTTAGACATGAGATTTAAAGTTTTGGGAAACGAGAACCATTTACTTCTTTTTCTCGATTTTCATGTCGAAAGTGAAAACGGTGCTATCTTTTGGATTTGAGCTTTCTTATCACCACTTGAATCAAAAACCACTTTCGATCTCTCTTGAGCATTATTTTAACAATTTAGCTAGAAAAACTTCTTTAATTTAGCTCGAACTAGTGACTTGGAGAGTGCGTAGCGCGAAAATGTCTTTCTTTGTAACCTTGGTCGAACACCTAGGTAATTATGATTGTAAATGTCTCAAATGGTCACGAAGACGCCGAAGAGCTCGTCTGACAACTCGATTCACTCTTAACTTACCCTTGACGTGTGGTGAGTGTCAAGTGCATGTTAAATACTTATGTGATTGAAATGTTAATTGTACAAGTGTTATACATGATACGTAAACTTGCCGAGACGAGGGTGTACTTTATCGCCCTCGTCCTCTCCCTCTCCTGATTACATGATACTTGATAAATGAATAAATGTGATTTCTACTTGTACATGAATATGTTTAACTCATGAGCTCTGAGCGGATGCATGTACGGTACCAATTCGGGTTGGAGGTAGCTCTCATACTGTCTCAGTGCTATAGCCAGTTCTCTGAGCGGTAGCATGTACCACACAAATTCGGGTGGGAGATACCTCTTAGGTCGACTCAGAACCATAAACAATGATTGGTAATTGTACATGTGATTGGCAATTGTACATGAATATGTTTAACTCGTGAGTTCTGAGCGGATGCATGTACCACACCAATTCGGGTGAGAGGTATCTGTGACAGCCCCACTCCCCCTAAGGCGAACCAAAGGGTTCGGCGGATCGCCTGCCCAACTCTCGCCGGGACTCAGTCGTTCACTCAAGTAAATCAGAAATAAAACCACAAGAAAGAGCAAACCAAGGATCCAAAACTTAAAACAAAAATTATATACATTGTTATCTCAGAAGGAAGTACAACTGTCGAATATACAAAGATTCTCAATTCACCATACAACCAGCCCGTGCCAAGCACTAGGGCGAGAACCATTACAAAACCGAAGAACTAGACCAAGCTAGTCTATACAGAGCTCTCGTCCTTGCTCGCCTTCCCCTGTTAAGGAAAACAAAACTAAAGGGATAAGCTAAAAGCTCAGTGAGGTTCCAAACGCATAAGCAGCAATCCATCCAAAACATTAAATATAAAATTTCAATAATTCAAGTAACATTTACAATGGAAAGCGATAATAACACATACATTAAAAGGATACAGGCTCACAAGGAGCCATTTGTTCGTTCGTTCGTTCGTTCGTTCTCCTGACATTTCCCCTTATTCCTCCATTAACTTGAAAATGCATTTTTGTAAGTAAAACCCTCGTTCGTTCGTTCATTTCATTCACCCCCTTCCCAGAGATTGGCCGGGCTCCACCAGACTTCAAGGTGATACTCTAGTATACCAAACGTTCACACCCAGGGTCACCATATCGCCCGACCGAGTCCGTTTCTGGCTCAGTCGATCGGTAACGAAGGGCAGGGCCCAGTTCAGCCAAACGGCTTACATTCATGCGCAACTAGCATTTAATCATTAATCATTGAAAACTTCACATTTATTTAGGTCAAGTACGATAAAGTACACACTCACCTAGAAAACTCGTTTTAACAATCATTGAAAGCACTTAACACATTATCAATCAATAATAACAAGCCAATAAGTCAAGAAAATATAACAAACAAGGAACACTCACCTAGTTATGCAAAATAACGTGCAAAATATCCTTCCCGATATTACCCTTAGTCACCAATGAAACCTAAGATTGAACAAGAGAACATATTACCGTTTATCGAGCAAAACATTTAAGGGGAAACAAAGAAACCCGACTAATTAGGAGTAAAACGTGTAAAGATGACTTTCAAGTAAAAAGAGGGTTGTTTGGACCCAAGGGTGAAAATAACTAGGGTTTCAAAATCAATCGCAAAACCAAGCTCAAAAGGCTTATAGAATTCCAACGGAAAACATTTGACCAACGACAAATCAAAAGACAAATAGATAGGCTAAGAAAATATTCTTTCGGAATCGTAAAGAATCGTTTGTATGACTAAAAGTCACTATATATTCAAGTAGAGGTTATATAACAAGGGTTTTGATGAAAATCATATGGAAAAGGAGGACTCTTAAAACTGTACTTGAAAGTAGTTCACTTGTGGCCGATAAAATCCTAAGTCACACTTCTATATTTTGGGTACGGAGTAAGTAAACATTTGGCGTTTCAAATCGAAGAGGTATCATGTTTTGGAATGGTAAAACGGTCATAGTATTTGCCAAACGAAAATATACAAATTCAAATAGAAACTTAGCCCTCGAGCGAAAATTTGGGCAGCACGCCCTTTGTATTTACCTAATTTTCCAGCCATTTTGGCTTCATTATTTTTCTCATTCAAGCCCAAGTTTATACACAACACAAATGCATTTCAATAGCCGTTCCATAGGCTCAAGACAATACAAGGACATAAATCAACTAATAACAAATGCGGAAATGAAGTTTACAAAAGACAGATTTGATAGGGTTTTGTGGAAATGACACATCCGACGCTACGCTTATCGGATTGGTGTGAAACTTATACCATTTCGAAGCTAAGACGAAGGTATACAACTTTCATTAAGATCACTTGGTCAAATTGCCAGTGTAACCTAATCAAATTCCCAGTTCACCGAACCAGGTTCCAACTAATCGGCTAATTAACCATACTACATTTAAATGGCCATATCCTAGGCTACCAAAGTCCGTTTAAGGCGTTCTTTGAGGCGTTTAAAAGCTAAGACAGAGTACTAAAACTTCCATGTTTTGGAAAATGGCTAAATCAGCACGGATCATAGTGACTAAACACAGTCAATTGGATGAACTGTCCAAAACGGATCACTGGAAATAGCCTAGGGCAGCGAGGGTATTTTAGTCTTTTCACAGGACACGTTGCTCCGATTGAGCTAAATTTTTGTAGGCAACTATAAAATGCCATTTTATACAACTTTCATGTTTTATGCCAAGCCTAATTCGGCCTCTAACCACACGAACTGGAACCGGACAGAACAGGGTGAAATTTTTCCAGAAATCTGGAATTTTTGGTTTCAATGATAACTTTCTTCATTTCTTGCTTCACTTGCTACCAAAACCCCCTATTTAATCTTAGATACAACATATATTAACCATACATCAAGTATAGGCAGCAATCCATCAAACCCTAATTCATGTAACTAAAAGGAAAAACACCCAAAACATGATAACAACCATCATTCACCACAAATTTGAGATGCTAAGCTAATTTAAACAAGATCAAGAGTAAGAAATGGGGAAATCATCATCCTTACCTTGCTTAAGTGCTTACCAAGAGCAACCCTAGCTTCCCCTTCAAAATTTCACCAACACCTCACTAAATAAACACTCAAGGATAGCTTTAATCGGTTTAGTTTTCTTTCTTTCTCACTTGGTGGCAAGATTCAAGAAGAAATGGAGCAATTTTCCCTTGGTGTTTTTTCCTCTCTCTCTCTCGGCCAAGAAGCAGGAAAAATGAAGAAGAAAGATGGCTCCAAGTGATAAGAAGGTTGGACAATTGGTCTTGGTCAAGACCCTTAATGGTGTGACACTTGTCACTACCAATTGCCAAGCAAAATTTTATTTTTCTTTCTTGCAATTTCAGCCCCCAAAATTCGGTCAAGGCTAGCTGGAAATTAAGGAGATATTTTGCTCAAATATTAATGAGCTTGTATGGTAAGAAAGTGGTGGTCAAGCGGTGTTCAATCGGTAGTGCACGGTTAACGTCGGTTCGCACCGTTTTTCCTTAAATCACACATACTAGGGTTTTTTTACTTCCTATCACTAACTATTTATCATTTCTTCTAATCACATATTATTTCTCACCCAAAAGTCACTCTTAAGCACCAAATTTGATCCTCGCTCCGTACCGGATGATTACGCGATGGATACACGAAAAACCCTATTTCACTTCGAATTGAAATTGGAAAGGAAAACCCTAATTTCCTATGATCATTGGCACTTTTTCTAGGGTGATTAAGTAGCAATATGGTATAGAATAATAATTTCCAAATTATTTTCAAATAAAAGGAAATTTTCAAGAAATATGCAAGGAATTTGCAAGTCCTCACACTCTCTCCCCCTTAAGAGAATTTCGTCCTCGAAATTTTACCTTCAGTTGCCTCAGACGAGTCCGGAACTTGTCGGTTGTCTAAAGCATAAACCTTTGCCGGTACACTAGTTCGTTTCCCTCTTTCATTCACTTGTGATTTAGCTCCATCCAGTTGCAGAGTATTGCTTTCACGTGACTGTCTCCTCGGATAGTTGCTAACTTGATGATCCCCACTTCCGCAAATTAAACATTTCCGTCCTTTTCTCCAACAATTGCTTTCGGCATGATTTGCCTTTCCACAGTATCCACAGACCACGTGAGAAGCCATCTTTTGGCTTTCTTGAAAACTTTTCCCAGGTCCGATTTGGCTTTCTTTAGTAGACCTTTCATCTACCGCCCCTAATGTCCATGGTGGGCGGAGTAACGGGTTCACTTTCTGCACTTTAGGAGGTGTTATTGTTTCACTTAATTCCTCCACTACACTGCCCGATGTACCCCTTTTCCGGGTCTGGGAGGCTTTTATCTGTGCTTATATCACTCTAATGCTCTCACCAATTCACTTCTCAAGCCACTTGATTGTTTCCTTTGAAGAAATCAGAAATTTTCTCAAAGAAGTTCAATCGAACCTTAATCAAATAGTATCCAATTGTACCAAAGGAACAAGAAGCAAGAGTAGAAACGGAAAGCTCAAGTAATGAATTCGATAAGGAATGGAATGTCCAAGTACAATGATGGAGTTTCCCAAGTGTTTACTTAATTTCCTAATTGATTTTGGGAACCAAGTTAGGTGTTGGATTTATTTGGAAAATTCCTTAAAGTCGGCTAACCAAATCAGAATTGTTACCAAAAAATTTCCAGATTTCGTACCCCTTAACCTTCCTCAAAATCAGCTATACCAAATCAGGGTTATTTCCAAAAATTTTCCAGATTTCCTTCTCCTTATGCCTTTCCTAAAGTCGGCTAGTCAACCAAGTGTAAAACAGATTTTGGTAGCTTCCTATTCTACCCGATACTATCCTCCAAAAAATTCCAGAATTTCCTCTTCTTAAATCCCTCTCAAAGTTGGCTAGAACTTCCTAAAAAATTGTCCAGATTTGGTAGCTTCTAAATTTTCCAGAATTTCCTCTTCTTAAAGCCGATCCTTACCAACCACTCAAAAAGTCCATGTTTTGTCTTAAATGCAGTTTTCCATTCATCTCCTTCTTTCATGCGAATTTGATGGTAACCACTTTTCAAATCAATCTTAGTAAAAATAATTGCACCATGTAATTCGTCAAGCATGTCATCCAAACGAGGTATGGGATGGCGGTACTTTACCGTGATGGCATTAATTGCCCTACAATCAGTGCACATTCTCCATCCTCCATCTTTCTTTGGAACAAGTAGAACTGGTACAGCACAAGGGCTTAGACTCTCTTTAATCCAACCCTTACTAAGCAACTCCTCCACTTGTCGTTGTTGCTCCTTGGTTTCCTCAGGATTGGTCCTATATGGTGCCTTGTTTGGAAGGGAAGATCCAGGAATGAAATCAATTTGATGTTCAATTCCCCTTAATGGAGGCAATCCATTAGGTATATCCTCAGGAAAGACGTCTTGATACTCCTGTAAGAGCCACGAACTAAGGAGATTCCTTAACCCAAGACTAGCAAATTTAGTGAACCAAAAGTATAGATAGAAGAACGCCACAATCAAGGAGACTACTTGATTGATAAGTTCGATGAACAACTTGAGATTAATTCTCAAGTATTCAAAGGAAATTCTCTTGAGGCAAGAGAGAGTGAATAAACTCACGAATATTTTATAAAATCTGAATTGTTCTTTAATGAATGAAAACCTAGGCTATATATAGCCTTACAGGACTCAAACCCTAGAATGTCCAATGGATGACCTTGCCCTTCATTAAGGGTGAAAATATCTAACAACTAATTGACTAAAATTAAGACTCTGAATTCGGCCGAAGTGAAGTGAAAATTGACCGAAATTATTAATGCTAACAAACAACTAATAATGGTAGATAAAACCCTAATTAGCAAGCTAGTGCTCCGTGAACTAGTCTTCACTTGGTTCTTCCATTTGAAGGAAAGTGTATAGAGTAGTTTCTCCATTATGTAATCCTTCAATGGTCCTCAAGTCATCACCAACTCGTTCTTGAATCGTGCAAACAAGAGCTTGAAGTGATTCTTGAATTCTCCTAGCACGCGCTCTTGTAATTGGACCACTGGGTATTTGCATGACCTGAGCACTAGAAGTTTGAGCAGTCTTGAGCCCCTCCTCATTACATGGTGAAACCTGCAAAACTTGACAAATTGTTAGTAGAAAATGCCTCACTTGCTCCCTTAAGTGTTTCACTCCTCTCGTGTTGTGTTTTCACTCAAGTGCTTATATCACTCTAATGCTCTCACCAATTCACTTCTCAAGCCACTTGATTGTTTCCTTTGAAGAAATCAGAAATTTTCTCAGAGAAGTTCAATCGAACCTTAATCAAATAGTATCCAATTGTACCAAAGGAACAAGAAGCAAGAGTAGAAACGGAAAGCTCAAGTAATGAATTCGATAAGGAATGGAATGTCCAAGTACAATGATGGAGTTTCCCAAGTGTTTACTTAATTTCCTAATTGATTTTGGGAACCAAGTTAGGTGTTGGATTTATTTGGAAAATTCCTTAAAGTCGGCTAACCAAAATCAGAATTGTTACCAAAAAATTTCCAGATTTCGTACCCCTTAACCTTCCTTAAAATTGGCTATACCAAATCAGGGTTATTTCCAAAAATTTTCCAGATTTCCTTCTCCTTATGCCTTTCCTAAAGTCGGCTGGTCAACCAAGTGTAAACAGATTTTGGTAGCTTCCTATTCTACCCGAAACTATCCTCCAAAAAATTCCAGAATTTCCTCTTCTTAAATCCCTCTCAAAGTCGGCTAGAACTTCCTAAAAAATTGTCCAGATTTGGTAGCTTCTAAATTTTCCAGAATTTCCTCTTCTTAAAGCCGATCCTTACCCCCCAAAATTTTTGTCCCTTACTCTCCCTCAACAAACAAACAATTCGGCCCCCCTCCTCTTTGCTCGACACAAGGACAGTTTTGACTCTTGGTCCTAAGCAATGGCGTCACAAGATAATGCAAGTGATGTTACACAAGAATTCCCCAACCGGCTTGCCCAAGAAACCTCCAAGAAATTTTCTCCCAAAACAAGGAAGCCCTGTATGGATGCAAGAGCGTACAAGAAACTTTTTGTACGAAGGGAGGTACAAGTCTTCAAGAATCAAGATGATCAAGAATCTCAAAAATCTCAACGAGTGATACAAGTGATCAAGGCTCAAGATGCTCAAGATTTTCAAGAGGAGGTTGGTCAAAACTTTTGAGTATTCTTTTCTTGATGTAATTTTCTGGTTTGTTGGAACAATTGCAACAAGACAGAATTTGGCAAATAAAAATGTGGCTTCCTTCTTTGTTGTTTGCTACCCGAATGCCTTTTCTCTTTTCCTTTTTCTGTTTTTGTTTTTTTTACTCTAAGAACACACAATTACTCGACTGTTTTTGGGTAAAAATTCCAGAATCTAATGTCAATCCAATGTTCTCCTTCAATCCTCCAATAATTATCAAGACATGTATCAAAGTTTCAAGACTTCAAGATTAGTTTCAAGAAACTCAAGAAACCCTAGATTATGGTAGTCCCTCTCCAAGATTCCAACCCCAAACAAGTTTATCCACAAAAATCAGTTTAGGAAATTAATGAAAACAACTTGGTGGAATAAACTAAAGTTTGGACAGATTTGGCAAGAAACTTGCGCCCAAGGAAACCCTAGTTGCAAGTGAAAACCCTAGCCGTCGCAATTTTTTTTTTTTTTATCCAAACAGAATATGCAAGGCACACAACTCGGTTACACTTGAAGGCAGGCTTCAAGACAGAATCACACAACAAGTAATGCACGAAGTGGACGCGAAGCAAAAGAAAACAAAGAGCTACGCAACAAGAACAAACAAAGGCGGACAGAATTTTTTTTTTTTGTAAAAATAATCGGACTTGACACAAAGAGAGACACAACCAGTTTTGCAAGATAAAATTTACTAGAAAGCTTACGAACAAACTCAACAGGATATACTTGATGTCGTCGACTAGCTCTGGATACCAACTGATGTGCGACGGATCTAGACGAACACCAAGTTGGGATGATTTGCGGAACTTTGACCCTTCTAGAATCACAAGCCACGAACTAAGGAGATTCCTTAACCCAAGACTAGCAAATTTAGTGAACCAAAAGTATAGATAGAAGAACGCCACAATCAAGGAGACTACTTGATTGATAAGTTCGATGAACAACTTGAGATTAATTCTCAAGTATTCAAAGGAAATTCTCTTGAGGCAAGAGAGAGTGAATAAACTCACGAATATTTTATAAAATCTGAATTGTCCTTTAATGAATGAAAACCTAGGCTATATATAGCCTTACAGGACTCAAACCCTAGAATGTCCAATGGACGACCTTGCCCTTCATTAAGGGTGAAAATATCTAACAACTAATAATGGTAAATAAAACCCTAATTAGCAAGCTAGTGCTCCGTGAACTAGTCTTCACTTGGTTCTTCCATTTGAAGGAAAGTGTATACAGTAGTTTCTCCATTATGTAATCCTTCAATGGTCCTCAAGTCATCACCAACTCGTTCTTGAATCGTGCAAACAAGAGCTTGAAGTGATTCTTGAATTCTCCTAGCACGCGCTCTTGTAATTGGACCACTGGGTATTTGCATGACCAGAGCACTAGAAGTTTGAGCAGTCTTGAGCCCCTCCTCATTAGTCCCCTCCTCTTGAAGGCGATTTGTCCTCAAATCAAACTCATCGTCTGCATGAAAAGGACTCAAGTCAGATACATTAAAAGTAGCATGTACCCCACAACATGATGCTTCTGGTATAGGTATTGGCGTTGTTTTACTTCAAGAGGGCCGCCCAGTTGCCTACTTTAGCGAGAAGTTGAATGGAGCTGCTCTAAACTACTCAACCTATGATAAAGAACTAATGGCCTTAGTGCGAGCTCTACAAACATGACAACATTACCTTCGCCCTCGTGAGTTTGTCTTGCACACAGATCATGAGTCGCTCAAGCATATCAAGTCCCAAGATGTGACAGCCCCACCTTACCCTAAGGCGAACCAAAGGGTTCGGCGGACCGCCTGCCCAGCTCTCGCCAGGACTAACGGTTCGGTATAGAACGAACTAATACATCCCGAAACTTACCAACGCGGGTAAACAAATCAAAATGTTAAAATTACAAAAAAAATAAAATCGAAGTCGGCTATGAATAGTAACCGACCCGTCAGAACCCAACCAAATACCAAGCAAACATTCCCATCTTGAAACTTAGCATTTACAAGCCAAAGTGGCATACAAAAGTATTCAAAAGTGGATACATGTCTGGTTTGCCAAATCAAAAGAAAAACAGTTCCCAAAAGTACATTTAGGATTTTAATACATGAGCTATACAAAAGATATGTTCAACTAGCTCAATTTGGCAGCCATTTGTCAAATCCAGTCCAAAAGTATTTATTTTCCTGTAAGGAAAACAAAAAGGAACAGAAAGGGGTGAGCTTGCGCTCAATGAGGTACCAAACATATAGCAGAAAAATCATGACATTGCACACTTAACAAATCAGATACACATGCCAGATGTAAAGTAAAGTAACTAATGATTCACATAGGAAGGATACAGGTGGCTCTCAGGAGCCAGCTTTCCAGCGCAGTACTTGATCCAAGCCGGTTGACTCTCCGTCAACGTATATAGAACCAACGTCCGTAGACCCCACTTTACACCGAATCCCGTTCACCAAACACCCCTTTACCGGGCCCGCTCACCGCAAACGAACAGAAATGGTAATACTCGAGTATACCGGAATCAAGGGTCTCAATACCCAAAGATCCCAAAACAGACTACCGTGGTTCGTTATCTAATCGTCCAGGCCCTTGCCGGCCCGACTCGAATAACTTAGCCACAGGATTTGAGCTCATAGGTCACAGAAATCCGAACAGATGCAGACACAGATAACAGATTCAAATTTTGCATAGTAAATTGGCATATGAACAGACAAGAGAACGAGTGTGATAAAGTACACCCTCGTCTCAAACAAATTAAACAGATTGCAGAGCAGAAATCAAGTTAAACAGCAATGGAGGGGAGTGGTACACTCACCGATTCAAGTACAGATACCTCAAAAGTTTTCACTTCGGATTGGCTTTAATCGCCAAGAAAGCCTAAAATAATCAAAATAAACCAATTGAAGGTTTCATATCCAAAATCGAGTGAACGGAATGCACAAGTGAGGCTCGACTACACGTCGTACGCCTTGCCAAATAAATAGTAATGCAAGGGTGGAAAACATGATTTTCTTGGAAACGAAAAGGTAACATGAAGACCTAAGCGCAAACAACCCAAAAGCCCTTCGCTCAAATCACAAGTAAATCCAACTTGCCTTTAAGTAAAATTTCGGCAGCATATCCCTTGTGTTTACCTATTTTCCAGCCATCATGGCTTCATTAATTCCTCAAATCAGTCTCAACATCTCACACAAAATTCATCTCATTTCCCAAAAGCCGTTCACTAGGCTCAAAGTAGTACAAGTACAAAAGTTAGCTAGGAAATGACCGGAATGAAAACAATCCCTAAAACATGCAAACAAATACAAGGAGACTCGATAACGAGTCATAAACCAATGCCAAATATGACCCCAATAGGGTTCCATAAACATATACAAACATTAAAGAAACCAGAAAATTCGAACATGCAATTAACTTTGGCCCTGAAAAAAAAATAGGTTTTGACTTTACTTTGCGGTAATAGCACCAAATGCACTACGATTATCGGATGAGGGTGCAAGACCCACCATTTCGAAGCTAAAAGACAGGGCTACAACTTCACAGAAGGTCACTCAACCCATTTTTGAGTGCAAACAGGTCAAAAATGCAAGATACTTCATCAACAACGTAAAACAGATTCACCAAAACGCATTCTAGCGGAAACATCATAACTCAGGCTCTACAAGTCCAAATCCAGAAATTCCAAAACCATATGAAATCTAAGAAACAGGTATAAATTTCATCAGAAGGCCTCAACAACCAATTCGGAAGCAATTCCAGCCAAAACAACCAATTACAGTCGCAAATCCCAATTTCGGGTAAAACCAGAACAGCAATAGTAATTTCGACTTTTCTCACTCTACGCTACTCCGATTGACCTGAAATTTTGTAGGCACCTCTAAAATGTCATTATCTACAACTTTCATTTTTTAAGCCAAGGCTAATTTGTCCTCTATCTAGGACCAAAAAATTTCGGACAGAATGAAGAACCAAGAACCCTAATTTTCCAGAATTTCTTCCAAAACAGAAATTGATTGCAATTGTCCACTTTTCCACCTTCTAGATGCCTTATATACCATTTCCAATCATCATATATAGCTACACAATCATGTTCATATTAAAACAGAAAAATCCCCAAAAATAATAAAAGTTCATCAATTCAACCACAACTCAAGATATAACCCATAAATTTGCATCTTATACAACCACTAAGCATGATTTAAGCATCAAATAATGGAGGAGGGTGGTTCTTCATGACTTACCTTTAAAACAAGAGAGAGAGAGCTATGGGTCACCTCAACCTTCCAAATAACTTCACCAATCACCTCAAAATCACTAAGTGAAGAGGTTTTATGGAACAAAAGTAAGACTAAGTAGTTGTTTTGATGATTTGGAGCAAGATGAAATGAAGAACTTGGAGAGTTTTTTTTTCTTCTTCTTGTCAAGAGAGGTTCGGCCACAAGCTTGGAAGAAATGGAAGATTTTTAGTCAATTTTTGGGTTTATGTAATAAATGGTAAAAGGATAAATAGTAAATCAAATTGAAGATGGAATCTCTAAGTGACACATGTCACTTTCAGTAATTACTTGCCTAACTTTTGTCTCTCTCACACCAACCACTTGGTAACCTCTAAATATCTCATAACACCCGATAAAATAATTCCAGTATCCAAAACTTAACCTAGTTGGCCGAAATTTTCCGAACTTTTCGCACTAGTGGGTCCCACGTCCGGTATACGTTCTTAATTTCTCAAAATCTATTCGATACTAGAAAAATCATCTAAAAACTATATCTGCTCCTTAAAATTATATAAAAAAATTTTCTAATCACCAAAATGCAGAAAAGAAGCCATGAAAAATTCTAAAACCTAGAAAATGAAAATTACGGGTTCTCACACAAGACAAGTTGAGTAAGCGGCATGCACGATGGATTACCTTCATTGACAGTTTTACCTTTGTGATCAAATACAAGACAGGTAAGACGAATGTCGTGGCTGATGCACTCTCGCGAAGACACACTTATCACTACATTAGATGCTAAGTTGCTTGATTTTGAATTCCTTAAAGAACTTTATGCAACTGACTCAGATTTTGGGGAGATTTTTTCCTCCTTGCCACGACACGCTCGTGAGCATTATTTCGTCTCTCAGGGGTTCTTATACTACAAGGACAAGCTTTGCATTCCCAAGAGCTCCATGCGCACACTCTTAGTAAGAGAATCTCATGGAGGAGGGCTAATGGGACACTTCGGCATTGCCAAGACCTTAATGATTCTCCAAGAACATTTCTTCTGGCCACGTATGAGGAGTGACGTGGAACGCCACATTGAAAGGTGTGTGACTTGTCACCAAGCAAAATCAAAGGTACACCCTTATGGTCTCTATACGCCTTTGCCAATTCCACATGAACCATGGGTTGATCTGTCAATGGATTTTGTGCTTGGACTACCTAGGACTAGAAAAGGACATGATTCAATCTATGTGGTAGTTGACCGTTTCTCCAAAATGGCCCATTTTATTCCTTGTCTTAAAACAGATGATGCTAAGCATGTTGCAGATTTATTCTTTCGTGAGATAGTTAGATTACATGGCATGCCACGCACTATTGTTTCTGATAGGGACGCCAAATTCCTTAGCTATTTTTGGAAAACTTTGTGGTGTAAACTAGGTACTAAATTGCTATTTTCTACTTCTAGCCACCCACAAACTGATGGTCAAACCGAAGTTGTTAATAGGACTTTATCTACCCTATTGCGCGCAATTATTAAAAAGAACATTAAATCTTGGGAAGATTGCTTACCACATGTGGAATTTGCATACAATCGCACTGTCCATTCTGCTACACATTATTCGCCGTTTGAAGTTGTGTATGGCTTTAACCCTCTCACACCTTTGGATTTAACTCCTTTACCTGTTCATGAGAGAGTTAACTTGGATGGTAAGAACAAAGCTGCATATGTCCGTGAGTTACACACTAAGGTGCGAGCCAACATCGAGAAGCGTACACTTCAATACATCCACAGTGCCAACAAGGGGCGCCGCAAGATGATCTTTGAGCCTGGCGATTGGGTATGGATACACATGCGCAAAGAGAGGTTCCCAGTCAAAAGCCTTAGTAAGCTATTCCCACGGGGAGATGGTCCATTCCAAGTCCTGGAGCGTATAAATGACAATGCCTACAAACTTGAACTTCCAGGTGAGTATGGGGTACATGCTACTTTTATTGTATCTGACTTGAGTCCTTTTCATGCAGACGATGAGTTTGATTTGAGGACAAATCGCCTTCAAGAGGAGGGGACTAATGAGGAGGGGCTCAAGACTGCTCAAACTTCTAGTGCTCTGGTCATGCAAATACCCAGTGGTCCAATTACAAGAGCGCGTGCTAGGAGAATTCAAGAATCACTTCAAGCTCTTGTTTGCACGATTCAAGAATGAGTTGGTGATGACTTGAGGACCATTGAAGGATTACATAATGGAGAAACTACTCTATACACTTTCCTTCAAATGGAAGAACCAAGTAAAGACTAGTTCATGGAGCACTAGCTTGCTAATTAGGGTTTTATTTACCATTATTAGTTGTTTGTTAGCATTAATAATTTCGGTCAATTTTCACTTCACTTTGGCCGAATTCAGAGTCTTAATTTTAGTCAATTAGTTGTTAGATATTTTCACCCTTAATGAAGGGCAAGGTCGTCCATTGGACATTCTAGGGTTTGAGTCCTGTAAGGCTATATATAGCCTAGGTTTTCATTCATTAAAGAACAATTCAGATTTTATAAAATATTCGTGAGTTTATTCACTCTCTCTTGCCTCAAGAGAATTTCCTTTGAATACTTGAGAATTAATCTCAAGTTGTTCATCGAACTTATCAATCAAGTAGTCTCCTTGATTGTGGCGTTCTTCTATCTATACTTTTGGTTCACTAAATTTGCTAGTCTTGGGTTAAGGAATCTCCTTAGTTCGTGGCTTGTGATTCTAGAAGGGTCAAAGTTCCGCAAATCATCCCAACTTGGTGTTCGTCTAGATCCGCTGCACATCACTCAAGGGCCTCCGTAAATGTGTTCACTTGTACCGCCGCTAATGCTTTTTGGATTACTAAATTTAATCCCTGAATAAACAATCTTACTCTTCGCCGTTCTGTGGCCACCAATTCAGAAGCAAACTTGGATAGTCTTGTATATTTCGTTTCATATTCGGCCACACTTAGCGTTCTCTGGCGTAACCCAATAAACTCCTCTTCTCTCCTCTCTTGGACTAAAGGAGGGAGGTACTTCTCGTTAAATTCCCTTATGAAATTCGCCCATGTCCAACCGGTCTGTTCTCTTTCCCACTTTGCTCTAATCACGTTCCACCATGCTCGGGCCGGTCCCTCAAATTGGAACACTGCAAAGTTCACTTGCCTTTGCTCAGTGTAGTTTAGAACTGTGAAGATGTTAACCATGGTTTCTACCCATTGTTCAGCTACGTCCGGATCGGGCCCTCCAACGAATTTTGGAGGAGCAAACTTCTGGAACCTTTCAAGAGCCTTGTCTTCTCCGATTTCAGGGTTCTGCGATTGATTCACGGCCATTTGGCCTTGTTGATCCACCAGTCGTGCCAAAATATTCGTCATCTGTTGCATCGCCGTCGCCATTTGGTCTCCGGCTTCGACCCTTGGTCCTTGCTCTTGTTCAACTCTGATTTCCTCTTATTCTCTTGGCTCCTGGGCTCGCTTAGTCCCACAGCCACGATCTCGTCCTTGACTACGTCTTCCCTCCACATATATTTTCCCCTCTTTTCACTATTTTTTTTAAATTAATTTAATGAATAAACGAAATAAGGTGACTAAAGTAACCAAAATTTAGGGCACCAAATACCCAAATAAACATTTACACACATAACACACCACATAAACAGATCAAGCAAATAAATAATCAAATATACAAATACGTCTCAAGTCAGACAGATATTTATATACACAAATACACAACTGACGGCATGTAGCGACAATATACGGGCGAATCAAAAGAAAAGGGATATATCGTCCCACACCCAGTTAGAATAACCCCGTCTGGTCTCTCACGTCACTTTCTATCCGACTCGATGTCCATTAACCTCTTATACTCATTCTAGCCAGGCAAAGCCTGTTCATATTCCCAAAATGCAAATCTCAAGTACTTAGTACCGTCTCAACTCTGGAGTACTCAGGCACAAGAATCCGAAATAAGATAATTCACCTTTCGAGCTGGCCAGTCCCAAGAGTAAACTATCTACAATCGAAATTCCTACCCGACGTACCTATCTATGATCCTTAGATACTACGGAAAGATTTCGGGCCTATGACATTCGTAATTCAAAGCTTATGCTGGAACGAGTACTTAATCCTTCATACCTATTCACCACTCAGTCCAGGCTCACTCCGCGCAGAGATCACGCGAAGCAGGCTCTGATACCACCTGTAACAGCCCCACCTCCCCCTAAGGCGAACCAAAGGGTTCGGCGGACCGCCTGCCCAGCTCTCGTTGGGACTCGGTCGTTCAGTCAAGCAAATCAGAAATAAAACCACAAGAAAGAGCAAAACAAGGATCCAAAACTTAAAACAAAAATTATATACATTGTTATCTCAGAAGGAAGTACAACCGTCGAATATACAAAGGTTCTCAATTCACCATACAACCAGCCCGTGCCAAGCACTAGGACGAGAACCATTACAAAACCAAAGAACTAGACCAAGCTAGTCTATACAGAGCTCTCATCCTTGCTCGCCTTCCCCTGTTAAGGAAAACAAAACTAAAGGGATGAGCTAAAAGGTCAGTGAGGTTCCAAACGCATAAGCAGCAATCCATCCAAAACATTAAATATAAAATTTCAATAATTCAAATAACATTTACAATGGAAAGCGACAATAACACATACACTAAAAGGATACTGGCTCACAAGGAGCCATTTGTTCGTTCGTTCGTTCGTTCGTTCGTTCTCCTGACATTTCCCCTTATTCCTCCATTCACTTGAAAATGCATTTTTGCAAGTAAAACCCTCGTTCGTTCGTTCATTTCATTCACCCCCTTCCCAGACATTGGCCGGGCTCCACCAGACTTCAAGGTAATACTCGAGTATACCAAACGTTCACACCCAGGGTCACCATATCGCCCGACCGAGTCCGCTTCTGGCTCGAGTCGATCGGTAACGAAGGGTAGGGCCCAATTCAGCCAAACAGCTTACATTCATGCGCAACTAGCATTTAATCATTAATCATTGAAAACTTCACATTTATTTAGGTCAAGTGCGCTAAAGTACACACTCACCTAGAAAACTCGTTTTAACAATCATTGAAAGCACTTAACACATTATCAATCAATAATAACAAGCCAATAAGTCAAGGAAATATAACAAACAAGGAACACTCACCTAGTTATGCAAAATAACGTGCAAAATATCCTTCCGGATATTACCCTTAGTCACCAATGAAACCTAAGATTGAACAAGAGAACATATTACAGTTTATCGAGCAAAACATTTAAGGGGAAACGAAGAAACCCGACTAATTAGGAGTAAAACGTGTAAAGATGACTTTCAAGTAAAAAGAGGGTTGTTTGGACCCAAGGGTGAAAATAACTAGGGTTTCAAAATCAATCGCAAAACCAAGCTCAAAAGGCTTATAGATTTCCAACGGAAATCATTTGACCAACGACAAATCAAAAGACAAATAGATAGGCTAAGAAAATATTCTTTTGGAATCGTAAAGAATCGTTTGTATGACTAAAAGTCACTATATATTCAAGTAGAGGTTATATAACAAGGGTTTTGATGAAAATCATATGTAAAAGGAGGACTCTTAAAACCGTACTTGAAAGTAGTTCACTTGTGGCCGATAAAACCCTAACTCATACTTCTATATTTTGGGTACGGAGTAAGTAAACATTTGGCGTTTCAAATCGAAGAGGTATCATGTTTTGGAATGGTAAAACGGTCATAGTATTTGCCAAACGAAAATATACAACTTCAAATAGAAACTTAGCCCTCGAGCGAAAATTTGGGCAGCATGCCCTTTGTGTTTACCTAATTTTCCAGTCATTTTGGCTTCATTATTTTTCTCATTCAAGCCCAAGTTTATACACAACACAAATGCATTTCAATAGCCATTCCATAGGCTCAAGACAATACAAGGAGATAAATCAACTAATAACAAATGCGGAAATGAAGTTTACAAAAGACAGATTTGATAGGGTTTTACGGAAAGGACACATCCGAGGCTACGCTTATCGAATTGGTATGAAACTTATACCATTTCGAAGCTAAGACAAAGGCCTAAAACTTTCATGAAGATCACTTGGTCAAATTTCCAGTGTAACCTAATCAAATTCCAAGTTCACCGAACCAGGTTCCAACTAATCGGCTAATTAACCATACTACATTTAAATGGCCATATCCCAGGCTACCAAAGTCCGTTTAAGGCGTTCTTTGAGGAATTTAAAAGCTAAGACAGAGTACTAAAACTTCCATGTTTTGGAAAATGGCTAAATCAGCACGGATCATAGTGACTAAACACAGTCAATTGGATGAACTGTCCAAAACGGATCACTGGAAATAGCCTAGGGCAGCGAGGGTATTTTAGTCTTTTCACAGGATACGTTGCTCCGATTGAGCTAAATTTTTGTAGGCAACTATAAAATGCCATTTTATACAACTTTCATGTTTTATGTCAAGCCTAATTCGGCCTCTAACCACACGAACTGGAACCGGACAAAATAGGGTGAAATTTTTCCAGAAATCTGGAATTTTTGGTTTCATTGGTAACTTTCTTCATTTCTTGCTTCACTTGCTACCAAAACCCCCTATATAATCTTGGATCCAACATATATTAACCATACATCAAGTATAGGCAGCAATCCATCAAACCCTAATTCATGTAACTAAAAGGAAAAACACCCAAAACATGATAACAACCATCATTCACCACAAATTTGAGATGCTAAGCTAATTTAAACAAGATCAAGAGTAAGAAATGGGGAAATCATCATCCTTACCTTGCTTAAGTGCTTACCAAGAGCAACCCTAGCTTCCCCTTCAAAATTTCACCAACACCTCACTAAATAAACACTCAAGGATAGCTTTAATCGGTTTAGTTTTCTTTCTTTCTCACTTGGTGGCAAGATTCAAGAAGAAATGGAGCAATTTTCCCTTGGTGTTTTTTCCTCTCTCTCTCTCGGCCAAGAAGCAGGAAAAATGAAGAAGAAAGATGGCTCCAAGTGATAAGAAGGTTGGACAATTGGTCTTGGTCAAGACCCTTAATGGTGTGACACTTGTCACTACCAATTGCCAAGCAAAATTTTATTTTTCTTTCTTGCAATTTCAGCCCCCAAAATTCGGTCAAGGCTAGCTGGAAATTAAGGAGATATTTTGCTCAAATATTAATGAGCTTGTATGGTAAGAAAGTGGTGGTCAAGCGGTGTTCAATCGGTAGTGCACGGTTAACGTCGGTTCGCACCGTTTTTCCTTAAATCACACATACTAGGGTTTTTTTACTTCCTATCACTAACTATTTATCATTTCTTCTAATCACATATTATTTCTCACCCAAAAGTCACTCTTAAGCACCAAATTTGATCCTCGCTCCGTACCGGATGATTACGCGATGGATACACGAAAAACCCTATTTCACTTCGAATTGAAATTGGAAAGGAAAACCCTAATTTCCTATGATCATTGGCACTTTTTCTAGGGTGATTAAGTAGCAATATGGTATAGAATAATAATTTCCAAATTATTTTCAAATAAAAGGAAATTTTCAAGAAATATGCAAGGAATTTGCAAGTCCTCACACTCTCTCCCCCTTAAGAGAATTTCGTCCTCGAAATTTTACCTTCAGTTGCCTCAGACGAGTCCGGAACTTGTCGGTTGTCTAAAGCATAAACCTTTGCCGGTACACTAGTTCGTTTCCCTCTTTCATTCACTTGTGATTTAGCTCCATCCAGTTGCAGAGTATTGCTTTCACGTGACTGTCTCCTCGGATAGTTGCTAACTTGATGATCCCCACTTCCGCAAATTAAACATTTCCGTCCTTTTCTCCAACAATTGCTTTCGGCATGATTTGCCTTTCCACAGTATCCACAGACCACGTGAGAAGCCATCTTTTGGCTTTCTTGAAAACTTTTCCCAGGTCCGATTTGGCTTTCTTTAGTAGACCTTTCATCTACCGCCCCTAATGTCCATGGTGGGCGGAGTAACGGGTTCACTTTCTGCACTTTAGGAGGTGTTATTGTTTCACTTAATTCCTCCACTACACTGCCCGATGTACCCCTTTTCCGGGTCTGGGAGGCTTTTATCTGTGCCTTTGCAGTCTCGATTCTTTGAGCTTTCTCAAGGGCCTCCGTAAACGTGTTCACTTGTACCGCCGCTAATGCTTCTTGGATTTCCAAATTTAATCCCTGTATAAACCGTCTTACTCTTCGCCGTTCTGTGGCCACCAATTCAGAAGCAAACTTGGATAGTCTTGTATATTTCGTTTCATATTCGGCCACACTTAGCGTTCCCTGGCGTAACCCAATAAACTCCTCCTCTCTCCTCTCTTGGACTAAAGAAGGGAGGTACTTCTCGTTAAATTCCCTTATGAAATTCGCCCATGTCCATACGGTCTGTTCTCTTTCCCACTTTGCTCTAATCACGTTCCACCATGCTCGGGCCGGTCCCTCAAATTGGAACACTGCAAAGTTCACTTGCCTTTGCTCAGTGTAGTTTAGAGCTGTGAAGATGTTAACCATGGTTTCTACCCATTGTTCAGCTACGTCCGGATCGGGCCCTCCAAGGAATTTTGGAGGAGCAAACTTCTGGAACCTTTCAAGAGCCTTGTCTTCTCCGATTTCAGGGTTCTGCGGTTGATTCACGGCCATTTGGCCTTGTTGATCCACCAGTCGTGCCAAAATATTCGTCATCTGTTGCATCGCCGTCGCCATTTGGTCTCCGGCTTCGACCCTTGGTCCTTGCTCTTGTTCAACTCTGATTTCCTCTTATTCTCTTGGCTCCTGGGCTCGCTTAGTCCCACAGCCACGATCTCGTCCTTGACTACGTCTTCCCTCCACATATATTTTCCCCTCTTTTCACTATTTTTTTTAAATTAATTTAATGAATAAACGAAATAAGGTGACTAAAGTAACCAAAATTTAGGGCACCAAATACCCAAATAAACATTTACACACATAACACACCACATAAACAGATCAAGCAAATAAATAATCAAATATACAAATACGTCTCAAGTCAGACAGATATTTATATACACAAATACACAACTGACGGCATGTAGCGACAATATACGGGCGAATCAAAAGAAAAGGGATATATCGTCCCACACCCAGTTAGAATAACCCCGTCTGGTCTCTCACGTCACTTTCTATCCGACTCGATGTCCATTAACCTCTTATACTCATTCTAGCCAGGCAAAGCCTGTTCATATTCCCAAAATGCAAATCTCAAGTACTTAGTACCGTCTCAACTCTGGAGTACTCAGGCACAAGAATCCGAAATAAGATAATTCACCTTTCGAGCTGGCCAGTCCCAAGAGTAAACTATCTACAATCGAAATTCCTACCCGACGTACCTATCTATGATCCTTAGATACTACGGAAAGATTTCGGGCCTATGACATTCGTAATTCAAAGCTTATG
Source organism: Coffea eugenioides (assembly GCF_003713205.1). Classification (NCBI taxonomy): domain Eukaryota; kingdom Viridiplantae; phylum Streptophyta; class Magnoliopsida; order Gentianales; family Rubiaceae; genus Coffea; species Coffea eugenioides. The sequence goes on along the minus strand of NC_040044.1, from coordinate 23,377,107 downwards.
CTGGAACGAGTACTTAATCCTTCATACCTATTCACCACTCAGTCCAGGCTCACTCCGCGCAGAGATCACGCGAAGCAGGCTCTGATACCACCTGTAACAGCCCCACCTCCCCCTAAGGCGAACCAAAGGGTTCGGCGGACCGCCTGCCCAGCTCTCGTTGGGACTCGGTCGTTCAGTCAAGCAAATCAGAAATAAAACCACAAGAAAGAGCAAAACAAGGATCCAAAACTTAAAACAAAAATTATATACATTGTTATCTCAGAAGGAAGTACAACCGTCGAATATACAAAGGTTCTCAATTCACCATACAACCAGCCCGTGCCAAGCACTAGGACGAGAACCATTACAAAACCAAAGAACTAGACCAAGCTAGTCTATACAGAGCTCTCATCCTTGCTCGCCTTCCCCTGTTAAGGAAAACAAAACTAAAGGGATGAGCTAAAAGGTCAGTGAGGTTCCAAACGCATAAGCAGCAATCCATCCAAAACATTAAATATAAAATTTCAATAATTCAAATAACATTTACAATGGAAAGCGACAATAACACATACACTAAAAGGATACTGGCTCACAAGGAGCCATTTGTTCGTTCGTTCGTTCGTTCGTTCGTTCTCCTGACATTTCCCCTTATTCCTCCATTCACTTGAAAATGCATTTTTGCAAGTAAAACCCTCGTTCGTTCGTTCATTTCATTCACCCCCTTCCCAGACATTGGCCGGGCTCCACCAGACTTCAAGGTAATACTCGAGTATACCAAACGTTTACACCCTGGGTCACCATATCGCCCGACCGAGTCCGCTTCTGGCTCTAGTCGATCGGTAACGAAGGGCAGGGCCCAGTTTAGCCAAACAGCTTACATTCATGCGCAACTAGCATTTAATCATTAATCATTGAAAACTTCACATTTATTTAGGTCAAGTGCGATAAAGTACACACTCACCTAGAAAACTCGTTTTAACAATCATTGAAAGCACTTAACACATTATCAATCAATAATAACAAGCCAATAAGTCAAGAAAATATAACAAACAAGGAACACTAACCTAGTTATGCAAAATATCCTTCCGGATATTACCCTTAGTCACCAATGAAACCTAAGATTGAACAAGAGAACATATTACAGTTTATCGAGCAAAACATTTAAGGGGAAACGAAGAAACCCGACTAATTAGGAGTAAAACGTGTAAAGATGACTTTCAAGTAAAAAGAGGGTTATTTGGACCCAAGGATGAAAATAACTAGGGTTTCAAAATCAATCGCAAAACCAAGCTCAAAAGGCTTATAGAATTCCAACAGAAAACATTTGACCAACGACAAATCAAAAGACAAATAGATAGGCTAAGAAAATATTCTTTCGGAATCGTAAAGAATCGTTTGTATGACTAAAAGTCACTATATATTCAAGTAGAGGTTATATAACAAGGGTTTTGATGAAAATCATATGGAAAAGGAGGACTCTTAAAACCGTACTTGAAAGTAGTTCACTTGTGGCCGATAAAACCCTAACTCATACTTCTATATTTTGGGTACGGAGTAAGTAAACATTTGACGTTTCAAATCGAAGAGGTATCATGTTTTGGAATGGTAAAACGGTCATAGTATTTGCCAAACAAAAATATACAAATTCAAATAGAAACTTAGCCCTCGAGCGAAAATTTGGGCAGCATGCCCTTTGTGTTTACCTAATTTTCCAGCCATTTTGGCTTCATTATTTTTCTCATTCAAGCCCAAGTTTATACACAACACAAATGCATTTCAATAGCCGTTCCATAGGCTCAAGACAATACAAGGACATAAATCAACTAATAACAAATGCGGAAATGAAGTTTACAAAAGACAGATTTGATAGGGTTTTGTGGAAAGGACACATCTGAGGCTACACTTATCGGATTACTTAGACCATTTCAAAGCTAAGACGAAGGCCTACAACTTTCATGAAGATCACTTGGTCAAATTTCCAGTGTAACCTAATCAAATTCCCAGTTCACCGAACCAGGTTCCAACTAATCGGCTAATTAACCATACTACATTTAAATTGCCATATCTCAGGCTACCAAAGTCCGTTTAAGGCGTTCTTTGAGGCGTTTAAAAACTAAGACAGATTACTAAAACTTTTATGTTTTGAAAAATGGCTAAATCAGCACGGATCATAGTGAATCAACACAGTCAATTGGATGAACTGTCCAAAACGGATCACTGGAAATAGCCTAGGGCAGTGAGGGTATTTTAGTCTTTTCACAGGATACATTGCTCCGATTGAGGTGAAATTTTGTAGGAAACTATAAAATATCATTCTCTACAACTTTCATGTTTAATATCAAGCCTAATTCGGCCTCTAACCACATGAACTGGAACCAGACAGAACAGGGTGAAATTTTTCCAGAAATCTGGAATTTTTGGTTTCAATGGTAAATTTCTTCATTTCTTGCTTCACTTGCTACCAAAACCCCCTATATAATCCTGGATCCAACATATCTTAACCATACATCAAGTATAGGCAGTAATCCATCAAACCCTAATTCATGTAACTAAAAGGAAAAACACCCAAAACATGATAACAACCATCATTCACCACAAATTTGAGATGCTAAGCTAATTTAAACAAGATCAAGAGTAAGAAATGGGGAAATCATCATCCTTACCTTGCTTAAGTGCTTACCAAGAGCAACCCTAGCTTCCCCTTCAAAAGTTTATCAACACCTCACTAAATAAACACTCAACGATAGCTTTAATCGGTTTAGTTTTCTTTCTTTCTCACTTGGTGGCTAGATTCAAGAAGAAATGGAGCAATTTTCCCTTGGTGTTTTTTCCTCTCTCTCTCTCGGCCAAGCAGCAGGAAAAATGAAGAAGAAAGATGGCTCCAAGTGATAAGAAGGTTGGACAATTGGTCTTGGTCAAGACCCTTAATGGTGTGACACTTGTCACTACCAATTACCAAACAAAATTTTCTTTTTCTTTCTTGCAATTTCAGCCCCAAAATTCGGTCAAGGCTAGCTGGAAATTAAGGAGATATTTTGTTCAAATATTAATGAGCTTGTATGGTAAGAAAGTGGTAGTCAAGCGGTGTTCAATCGGTAGTGCGTGGTTCACATCTGTTCACACCGTTTTTCCATAAATCACATGTACTAGGGTTTGTCTTACCACAATATCCACAACTTACTCGAGGAGCTGGTGTTGGACCTCCTTGGAAGACAGTCCTCTGTTGTCCTCTTCCATTTTGAGCCTCTCTGGATGGAGTTCCTCTCGGTGTCCCTAAGATTCGAACTCTACCCGTACCTCTTCCAAACTTAGGAGGCAGTACATTCTGATCATCTCGCCCGATAGTACTACTAGATGTATTTCGTCTCTTTACTTGAAAAGTCTGAACTTGAAATCGGGGCTGCTCCACTCGTTGAACTTTCTAAAGAACATCTTTAAACGTATCAATTTGAGCTATAGCTAAATCTTTTTGGATTTCTACATTCGAACCCTGTACAAATCACCTTATGTATTTCTACTCAATAACCACTAGTTCCGGAGCAAATTTAGAGAGTCTGGTGAATTGGGTCTCATATTCTGCTACACTTGAAGTGCCTTGGCACAGTTTGATAAATTCATCCTCTCTTTTCTCCTAAATTAAAGGCGGAAGAAACTTCTCATTAAATTTCCTAGTGAAGTTAAACCAAGTACATGGGGTTTGCTCCCTATCCCATTTTGCCCTTACTACGTTCCACCAAGAACGGGTTACGCCTTCTAACTGAAAAATGACGAAAGTCACTTGCCTTTCCTCGGTGTAGTGTAATGCTGCAAATATATCGACCATTCCTTCAAACTAGTTCTCAAAAATTTTGAGATCTATTCCTCCAAGAAATTTAGGAGGAGAAAACTTTTGGAATCGTTCCAGGGCCCTATCTTCACCTACTTCGTTGTCCCTTTGCTGATTACCGGACACTTGACTTGGCTGGTCAACCAATCGAACTAATAAGTCAGTCATACGATTGATTGCTGTAACTATCTAGTCCCCTTCTTCACCTCCAGGTCCCTGGTTCTGATTTGCTACAGATCATTGTTTCTCTTCTTGATCCTGAGCTTGCTTGGGTCCACGCCCACGACCCGACCACGTTGTCGTCTACCCTCCATTATTTCTAACCAGCCTAGGGTCGGCGGATTATAACTAATGGGGTAAGTAAGTATTTGTATATAATAGATACTTATGCAAAATCAAAAGTCAAAGGTGTCACGACCCCACCTCCCCCTAAGGCGAACCAGAGGGTTCGGCGGGCCGCCTGCCCGGCTCTCGCCGGGACTCAGTCGTTCACTACAATCCTCAATTGAATTTCAAGATATATATATCAAATATACATCAAAGGTTCCCAAACTCTACATATCAACAGCGAAGCGTCCACGCTTCCACTGCGCCACTCTGATCCTTGATCACAATTAGTATACAGGAGGAAGTCCAAAACTAGACTATTACACATCCAATCAATTCTAAACTTTAAATACAATCCCAATATGAATGATTACACAAAAGGAAATCCAAATTCAATCCATACATGATATAATCCATGATTAAGCAATACAAGCCCTTCCTTCGCCTTGAGCCCTGTGGAGGGGAATAAAACATTTTGGGGTGAGCTAGAAGCTCAGCGAGTAACCAATAAAATCAGTTATCAAATCAGTTTCACAATCGTTCATTTCAATAATGTCATGATTCAGTAATCAATGCACTTTCATTGCTCTCGTGAACCAGTGAAATCATGGTACTTAGACGTCCAACGCTCCAAACGATCATTTAACATTGAACATTAACATTGAGCCCATTGGTGCTCTACAGGAACATTAAACGGTGGAGGAAACGTCGGAGTCTAGCACACGAATTCCAAGTACTCATTTGAGCCAAAACATGTCAAGAACTTATATGCCGGCACACAGGATATGCAATCAAAGAAACGATGCAAGAAACATTTTAAAGTAACGTTGCAAGTAGTTTAAGGTCACTCACCTCCACGGCTCATAATCCTTGTTCAATATAGCCAATTCCATCATTCAAGTCCAAGCCTTTCACATGAAACTTAAGGTAACCAACGCTATTAAAATCGGACAGCATTTCCCCTTAATTCCTTTATTTTCCAACCTACAATCAAACCCAATCACATAGCAATTAACCACAATTGCTCAAAACCAGAAAACAGTTTTGACGTCCTTTTGCGGTAATGGCACCAAAGGCGCTACGATTGTCGGATGAAGGTGAAAAACCCACCGTTTCGAAGCTAAGAGATAGGGCTACAACAATGTAGAAGGTCACTCAGTCCAAATCCTAGCACAACTAGGTCAAAAATGCAGAATACCAAACCAGAATCGTAATTGCAGGTTCCCAAATCACACAATGCTGTAATTCGTCCAACTCAGTCTACACAGGTCCAAATGCATTGATTCCAAAGGCATATGATAGCTAAGACATCAAGATACATTTCATCAGAAGACACAAACATCCAAATCCAAAGCAATTCCAGTCAAAACAACCAATTTCAGACGCAGTTCTTACATCCTGATGAACCCAGAACAGCAACAGTAAATTCGGCTTTTCTCATTCCACACTACTCCGATTGACCTGAAATTTTGTAGGCACCTTTAAAATGTCATTCCCTACAACTTTCATGTTCTGATCTAAGGCCAATTCGGCCTCCATCTAGGACCTAAAATTTCGGACAGAATGTTCATCACAAAACCCTTACTTTTCAATTTTTGGTCCAAAACAGAAATTGGTTGCAATTACCAATCATATGCACCTACTAGAGCCATAGCCCCTTATTACCAACCATAAAAAACAACCACACCATCAAGATCACATAAAACCAGAAAATTCCTCAAAAAAATAAAAACTTAACCAAATCACTTCAAACCAAGAAATAAACCACAATTTCTAACACAATAGCCACCATTAGGCATAAATTCAACATCATTAGGTGTAAGAGGATAGTCAATCACTACTTACCAAGTAAACAAGAGAGAGGAAGTGGTAGACCACCTTAGCTCCTCCAAAAAACTTCACCAAATCACTCACTAGCACCAAATGGAAGGATTGTATGGAGTAGAAACAAATTTCAGCACTTGGGTTGGATGATTTGAGCTAGATGTTAGCTAAAATGGTGAAGAGCTCTCTTCCTTTCTTCCTTAAGGTTGGTCGGCCAAAGAAGAGAAAGAAATGGTGATTTTTGTGGCAAATTTGAGATATTTAATCAACAATTAGTAAGAAAGGTCAAAAGTCAAATAAGTGGCAACCTCTCTTAAAGTGACACATGTCACTTCATTAATGCAACTCTATCCTTTTGTCTCTCCAATAAAAATATCTTAACACTTTGTAAAATAATATCACTTAATACAAAATTCCAACAAGTGGTTAAAAATATAATGCATTTACCGCACTAGCGGGTCCCACGTCCAAAATACGCTTTTAATTTCTCAAAAACTAACCGATACTAGAAAAATCATTTTAAAACTATTTTTGCGCATAAACTTTATCTGGGGAATTTTTCTAATAAAGAAAATGAAGAAAAAGCGGGCGATTAAATAAAATAAACCCTAGAAAATTAGAAAATTTCCGGGTTCTCAAACTCATTTTTTTTCGAGGCGTCACAAAAGGGAATTAAAGTCAAAATCATGATAGATAAGTGAAAACACAAAGCAGTAAATGGGAAAATCGAAATAAAGTCAAAGTCAAAGTTAATATACATTCAAGGACTAATATCAGTTATTTGCAAGTTAACAAGGCCAAAGTATCAAGCACAAGCCCCAAAAGTATAGGCATAGTTCATCAAGCCATGTCACACAACCACCGAGTCAAAAGAAAGCTGTACAACCACTGAGTCACCACATCCCCTACCATTTCTATGTACAATGGTCAAAATCATCCAAAATGGTAACTTAACAGTCAAGACTTAGTCTGCTGCGAGACCAGCTAAGCTCCCATTCTGGGAAGGTTCAGCTCCTGCATCGGCTCCTATGTTAGAAGTCTCATCACTTAATTTCCCAAGTAGATCTCCACAAACATTCAGCATAGACTCAGCTTTAGTTCTCACCTTCATTGTTCCCCTAACCAGTCGCTCCTGGGCTTCTCCAAGTTGAGCACAGAGATCATCGGTCCTTTCTTGACTCTCAATCACATCATCCTCAAGTTCCTTAATCTGATCAGCTTGCATTTTAATAGTTTCATTAATTGATTCAATTCAACGTCAAACCTAGCATTATCCTTCACTAGCGCCTTCCTTTCCTCCATCACAGCCAAAACTATTGGGTTGGGATAGGCGTAAGTATGTCGACACTCATAACGCCAATGGCGTTTAGCTGGACTCCAATGTAATACAACTCTTCCTGCCCTGATCTGGTATCTTGTAACAGCCCCACCTCCCCCTAGGGCGTACCCCAAGGTTTGGGCGGGTCGCCTGCCCAACTCTCGCCAGGACTCACTCACTCATAGCTCAAGAAAAATAACGTATATCCACAGAAAATAAATAACACATCCGCTTCAACTTAATATATACATTGATGCTCAAATCCAGATACAAAGCTTATACACACCAAAATACTTCAAAGTGTTTACAATTCGAGTATAATCGACCCTAGTCGAGTGCTAGTGTGAGTACCATTTCAAAACTTCAAAACTAGACTACTCTGTACCAGTCTCACGCCTCGCTCGTACCCCCTATAAGGAAAACAAATGGCGTGGAATGAGCTAAAAGCCCAGTAAGGTTCCAAATAGCAAGTTGACCATTATTTAAAAGTGCAAGTATCACGTAGCAAAGTAATGAGCATGAAAAGTTCATAAAAGTGAGCAATAACACCTCAAGTAGCAAATCTCAAAGTGAGCGAGTGTAAAGTTTTTCTTTTAAAACGAAACAATAACATGATAAGTACTAATCATTCCAAAGTATAAGGATACGGATGGCTCTCAGGAGCCAAATTCCCATTGCATCACCAGAGCTTGATCAAGTAATAGTTGACATTCTGTCAACTTTCAAGTAAGTAACCAATCCAGTAGAGCACCACTTAAACTACTCTCCGTCCACTATCCAAACCCCTTACCAGGCCCGAACTCTACAATAAACATTAGTGGTAATACTCGAGTATATCGATTAGTCGAGGAGATAACACTCCATTCGACATCACTAACTATCCATAGTTCGTTATCTAATCGACCAAACCCTTGCCGGCTCGACTCAATTAACTAGCCAGTGCAGTTTGGGTCCCCAAGATGTCGATGAGATAATATCTCAAATCGACTGAATCAAAACAAAAGTACGGAGACGGGAATGAAAGGCATTTCCCACTCGGATTGAGTGTGGTACATATTGCCACTCCGCACTTACAAATCAAGTACAAGTATATCAAATTAATTGCAACAATAAACAAGTATATACCATATTAGGACAAGTGCGATAAAGTACACTCTTGCCCGATCAAACAAATCATAGATAATTTATTTACATTGATCAAGTTTTGAAAACAAGTGTCCAGTTCAACCAGGTATTTGGAAGCACTCACCAAAATGTAGTGCTTTTTAAAAATCATGTTCAGGTCCAACTCCTTGGTTGGAGTCCAAATCTGCGATAAAATATCACTGACGAATGTAAAACTCTTTAGAGTTCGAAACATAGGAGTTTTGCTCCAGGAAAATCAAGTAAATGCAACTCGTTTAAGTAGTATTCAAGATATTTATCAAATCCCGAAAAATTTATGCTTGCTCGTTTAGTTTCGGTAAGGAAGCGGTTAAAACTTTAGAACTCCCATTGGAGTCGAAAGAACGAGGAAAATGTATTTCTATTGATTAATACTTTCATTTTCCAAGGGTACGAGTTTCCGGCAAAATTTTAGCTTATATACCCTCACTAAAGAAAACTCGAATACCATAGGCGATCCAAGTCCAACTTGACCTCAAATCCCCATTTAAGTCGCGAGTATATCTACCTATCCCTCGAGTGCAAATTTGGGCAGCAAGCTCCATATATTTACCTATTTTCAGCCATTTATGGCTTCATTATTTTCCTCAATCAGCCCCCAAAATCACACACAAATAATCTCATTACCATAGCCGTTCAATAGGCTGAAAGTCATTCAATTACAAAACCAAGCAAGAAAAGTGAGCGGAAATAAGGTTTAAGGCAAAGAACAATGTGATACCCCAACTTTTCGGATCATCTTTTGTTTAGTCTCAAAGAGGATATTACGGTTTCTTTAGTTTATTTTATTTTAAACTATTATTTTGTTTTAAAGAAAATACTAAAGTTATTTCTTTAGGGTTTGATTTAAAACCTTGTATTGTTTTAAAAGACTAGAAATCCTAAAAGTCTAAGCGATACCCTAGTTTCACTTGTGATTGACCGTTTTCTCAAATTTCTCATATTTCAAGCGAAACCCTAAATTCAATTTATGGAATTGCAAAATCCCTCGTGTTTTCTCAAAAATGCCCTTTTATTTGGAAATTATTCATTTATTAAAGCCCTACTACCCAAATCATTCCACAATGAGTGAAAATAAACCTAGAAAGTAGGGTTTCACTTTTGGTTTCAAGATTGGAGCAAAATTAGGGTTTTCGCGATTTTTCGCCGGATGAATTTTCGGTTTGGAGCAAGGACCAAATTTAGTGATTAAAAATGACTTTTAAGTGAGAAATAATATGTGATTAGGAGCAATGATACACGGTTAGTGAATAGGAAGTAAAAACCCTAGTACGTGTGTTTTTAAGAAAAACGGCGCGAACCGACGGGTACCGCGCACTACCGATTGAACGCACCACTTGACCATCATTTTTTTATATAATTAATCTCTTTAATATTAGAGCCAAACATCAGCTATAAAGCTGAGCAAGCTGGCCGAAATTTTTGACCAAAAACAACAAGGAAAAGGAAAAAAAAAATTAAGAACCAATCTTGAAGCAACAAGTGGTAGTCTTTCCTTGGTTGGTTGACTAATGAATTTACATCATATTTATCCCTAAAACCAACTCCAAAGCTCTTCATTTCTACACCATCACAGCCGACAGAGAGAGAGAAAAGGGAGAGCAAGAAAAACAAGAAAAACAACCATTTCATCTTGAGTTTGATCAACCAAGTGAGAAAGAAAGGAAACTAGACCGATTAAAGTGTTAGTTGGTGAGTGGGGAAGCTAGAGGAACTAAGAAATTTCAAAGGAAGTGGAGTATCACTCTTCCAAGCCTTGTTCTTGAGGTAAAAATCTGATCACGATCCTTGCTCCTTTAAATTTTGGTTTAAGATGTTATTTAGATCATGTTTTAGCTTGATTACAAGATAAGCAAGTTGTTGTGATGATTCTTGGATGAGATATGCAAGCTAGGGTTTGATTAATTTCTGCCTAACCTTGTTTTATATTTAGTATATGTTGTATATAAGAGTAGATAAGGGGCTTTGGTAGAATTGGAAGCAAGAAAATGGAAGGATTGACTTGAGAATTCAAAAATTCCAGATTTCTGGAATTTCAGGATTACATTCTGTCCGATTTTAATACTCATAGTTAGAGGCAAAATTAGGCTTGTCCTAAAACATAAAAGTTGTATAGAATGGTATTTTATAGGTTCTTACAAAATTTCAACTCAATCGGAGCAACGTAGCCCGTGAAAAGACCAAAATACCCTCACTGTTTTAAGGTTTTTCCCAGTAGTTCGTTTGGTCAGTTTATCCAATTTATCACGTTTAGTCACTAGGATCCGTACTGATTTAGCTTTTTGACAAAACATGAAAGTTTTATTATTCTGACTTATCTTTTAAACGCCTCCAAGAACACCTTAATCGGACCTTGGTAACCTGAGATATGACCATTCCAGTTCAGAGCGGTTAAATAGCCGACTAGTTAGATTTTGGTTCTGTAAATTGAGGATTTGACTAGGTTGCATTGGAAACTGGACTAAGTGATCTTCATGAACATTGTACCCCTGTGTCTTAGCTTCGAAACGGTATAAGTTTCGCCTCAATCTGATAAGCGTAGTCTCGGATGTGTTATTTACGCAACCACACGTCAAATCTGTCTTTTGCTAGATTGTATTTCCGCACTTGTTATTACTTTGATTCTTATTCTTATGATGTTATGAGCCTATGGAACGGCTATTGACTTGCATTTATGATATATATGACTTTGGGATTGGCTGAGGAAAAATAATGAAGCCTAAATGGCTGGAAAATTAGGTAAACACAAAGGGCATGCTGCCCAAATTTACGCTCGAGGACTAGAAAACTATACTTGTAACTTGAGTAAAGGTTAAAAGTGATTATCAATTGAACTATCGAGGGTTATATGTTTAGGACTTGGCCGAACTCGTACTCTTAGGGAAAACGATATGAATCACTATGAAACCGTTTTACTTGCACTTTTGACTCAAAAGTCATCTCCAAGCAAACATGTTATCAAATTTTTTAGTTTGAAAAGCGAGCAACTATTTCACAGCTATTTCTCAAGTGAATTTCACTTTCTTGATTCTTATTGAACGAAACGCTTAAGTTTCGAACATTAGTTGATTTTCAAATTTCTCAAGTTAAGTTTTATCGCAGATTTGGACTCCAAACCTGGAGTACCACCCAGACACCAGCACTAGAGGCACTATTTTGGTGAGTGCTTCCAAATATCTGATTGAACCCGATATTTGCCATTTATCTTTGATCAACGTGAATACGTGATATACATATGATTTGATAGAGCAAGGGTGTACTTTATCGCACTTGCCCTATCCAAATTTGTTCTTGTTTATCGACTTTACTTGACTTGCTCTACATGCACATGAATTATATTATGCCTGGAATTCCAGAAATCCTGTGGCTAGTTAATCGAGTCGAGCCGGCAAGGGCCTGGTCGATTAGATAACAAACCCTGGGTCACTAGTAAGGTCGAGTGGAGTGTTATCTCCTCGGCAATCCGGTATACTCGAGTATTACCACCCGTGTTTCATGTGGCGTGCGGGCCCGGAGAAGGGGGTTGATTGGTGGACGGAGACTGGCGAGAAGTGGAGTTTTCTTTCTGGACTAGTTATTACTTGAAAGTTGACGGAGTGTCAACTACTATTCGATCAAGCTGGGATGGAGCCGAGACATGAGAAACTGTATCCTTACTTGTGAACATGATCCACACAATTCTTGACTACTTGAAGTTTTATCTCTTTACTTGAACTTGTTTGCTCGCTATTTCACTATTACATGGTTATTATCTTGTTTGCTGGACAATTTGATATTTGGAACATCACTAAGCTTTAGCTCACCCTATTAGTTTTTTTTTCCTTATAGGGGTACGAGGGGCGCGTGAGACGTGTAAAGACTAGCGTAGTCTAGTTATTTTGACTTTTGACTTGTACTCGCGCTATACCACGAATAGAATGTTTTGATATGGGAGTGTATATACTTTGATCTAGTTTGGGTATATTGAGACTTTGTACCCTGATTTCTATCAATGTAAATTATAAGCTTGAATTGTGGATGTTATTTATGGTTCTTGGATGTGTGCACGTGATTCGAGTGAGTGAGTCTTGGCGAGAGCTGGGCAGGCGGTCCGCCGAATCCTCTGGTACGCCTTAGGGGGAGGTGGGGTCGTCACAGGTGGTATCAGAGCTCGTATTGAGCTCATGCTGGGAGAGGGTTCTCGGCCTGTGGGGATTGGCTTACTAAGTGTGAACCAAAGATCTATTGTTGGGGATTTTAGATATGTATGTTGGGTAGGAATCTCTAATACGGGTGATTTACTCTTGGGACCGGCCGGCTCGAGTTGTGAATTACCTTATTGTGGATTCTTGTACCTGAACACCTGAACACCCATGAGTGTTATCATGGACGAACCGAGAAATAGTCGGACCAAGGTTCCTATAGAGGATGATTAGGTTGTAGTATATGTCGAGAAAGTCTCACCGAAGACCAATTTCTTTCTTCTACCCTTGGTTATACTCCCTTGATGTCTAGTATTTTAAGATATTGCCCTAAGTATGTTCTACCTTCTCGTCCGTTTCATTCGATCTTTCCTTCAACCAACAGGTATATGGTTAGATTGTCACTTGTGTTTAGTTACTTAGTCTGATCTGTTGATCTGCTTGACAGGCTATCACTTGAGTCCCAGTGAACCTGTGAGATGGCACAATTGGATGATATATATAAGGAAATCGAGGTTCTTCGACGTGAAATAGAGGTCCAAAAGAGACTAGCCGAGTATTGGGAAGGGCGATGGAAACACGAATATTTGGAGAAAATTGAGTTATTGCACGAGAACACAGAACTGAAAAAGCAATACGAAGGGATTCCTGAAGAGGTTTTAGCAATGGTACAAAGTAAAATTTTTACGAAGGATTCGGAAAAACCCCAAAGGATAGAAATTGTAAGGGCACAAGTGAATGGCTCCCATGCAAAGAAAAGGGGTGCACCTAGTGAAAATCAAAGTCAAGAACAAGGTGAACGATGTAGGCCACACTTTAAGATAGGTCGAGGAGCTAGTGGTGTGAAAATTTTGGGGACATCAAAAAAATGTACTTCGCGAGGAATCTCGGGTGGAGGAGGACAACTAAAAGTTGTGTCACAAAGAGATACATCCAGCAGCATACCTGAGGAATCCGAAGAAAAGATAATGCTCTCTAAAGTACAAAAAGTGAACCATTTACCTTGCCCACCTTGGACATTAAGAGCATTAGATGAAAGGTCTACGAAAGGAAGACAGATAGGATCAAAGGACATTTCTCGAGAAGGTCAAGCAGTAGCTCCTCGATTGGCTTGTGGATACTGTGGGAAGACCAATCATACGGAGAATGATTGTTGGCGAAAGACAGGAAAATATTTATGGTGTGGTAGTACCGAGCACCAGCTTGCAACTTGTCCCCGTAGATCACACCTAAACCCTGAGCAAGCAAATGTAGGAGGGACTAAGCCAAGAGTGCCAGCTAGAGTGTACGCCTTGGACCAACAGGCATTACCTGAACACTCAGAGATAGTAGAAGGTACGATTCGTGATTTCTATTGTTTAACTAAGTTTTGGCTATAGTGAGACCTAAGAGCTAGAAACGGATATATAAGGAAAATACCCTATGTTATTTCGGAGTGCATGTATGAATTTCGAGGATGAAATTCTTTGAAGGAGGGGAGATTGTGATACCCCAACTTTTCGAATCATCTTTTGTTTAGTCTCAAAGAGGATATTACGGTTTCTTTAGTTTATTTTATTTTAAACTATTATTTTGTTTTAAAGAAAATACTAAAGTTATTTCTTTAGGGTTTGATTTAAAACCTTGTTTTGTTTTAAAAGACTAGAGACCCTAAAAGTCTAAGCGAAACCCTAGTTTCACTTGTGATTGACCGTTTTCTCAAATTTCTTATATTTCAACCGAAACCCTAAATTCAATTTATGGAATTGTAAAATCCCTCGCGTTTTCTCAAAAATGCCCTTTTTATTTGGAAATTATTCATTTATTAAAGCCCTACTACCTAAATCATTCCACAATGAGTGAAAATAAACCAAGAAAGTAGGGTTTCACTTTGGTTTCAAGATTGGAGCAAAATTAGGGTTTTCGCGATTTTTCGCCAGATGAATTTTCGGTACGGAGCATGGACCAAATTTAGCGATTAAAAATGACTTTTAAGTGAGAAATAATATGTGATTAGGAGCAATGATACAAGGTTAGTGAATAGGAAGTAAAAACCCTAGTACGTGTGTTTTTAAGAAAAACGGCGCGAACCGACGAGTACCGCGCACTATCGATTGAACGCACCACTTGACCATCATTTTTTTATATAATTAATCTCTTTAATATTAGAGCCAAACATCAGCTATAAAGCTGAGCAAGCTGGCCAAAATTTTTGACCAAAAACAACAAGGAAAAGGAAAAAAAAAATTAAGAACCAATCTTGAAGCAACAAGTGGTAGTCTTTCCTTGGTTGGTTGACTAATGAATTTACATCATATTTATCCCTAAAACCAACTCCAAAGCTCTTCATTTATGCACCATCACAGCCGACAGAGAGAGAGAAAAGGGAGAGCAAGAAAAACAAGAAAAACAACCATTTCATCTTGAGTTTGATCAACCAAGTGAGAAAGAAAGGAAACTAGACCGATTAAAGTGTTAGTTGGTGAGTGGGGAAGCTAGAGGAACTAAGAAATTTCAAAGGAAGTGGAGTATCACTCTTCCAAGCCTTGTTCTTGAGGTAAAAATCTGATCATGATCCTTGCTCCTTTAAATTTTGGTTTAAGATGTTATTTAGATCATGTTTTAGCTTGATTACAAGATAAGCAAGTTGTTGTGATGATTCTTGGATGAGATATGCAAGCTAGGGTTTGATTAATTTCTGCCTAACCTTGTTTTATATTTATTATATGTTGTATATAAGAGTAGATAAGGGGCTTTGGTAGAATTGGAAGCAAGAAAATGGAAGGATTGACTTGAGAATTCAAAAATTCCAGATTTCTGGAATTTCAGGATTACATTTTGTCTGATTTTAATACTCATAGTTAGAGGCAAAATTAGGTTTGGCCTAAAACATAAAAGTTGTATAGAATAGTATTTTATAGGTTCTTACAAAATTTCATCTCAATCGGAGCAACGTAGCCCGTGAAAAGACCAAAATACCCTCACTGTTTTAAGGTTTTTCCCAGTAGTTCGTTTGGTCAGTTTATCCAGTTTATCACGTTTAGTCACTAGGATCCGTGCTTTTTGAAAAAACATGAAAGTTTTATTATTCTGACTTATCTTTTAAACGCCTCCAAGAACACCTTAATCGGACCTTGGTAACCTGAGATATGACCATTCCAGTTCAGAGCGGTTAAATAGCCGACTAGTTAGATTTTGGTTCTGTAAATTGAGGATTTGACTAGGTTGCATTGGAAACTGGACTAAGTGATCTTCATGAACATTGTACCCCTGTGTCTTAGCTTCGAAACGGTATAAGTTTCGCCTCAATCTGATAAGCGTAGTCTCGGATGTGTTATTTACGCAACCACACGTCAAATCTGTCTTTTGCTAGATTGTATTTCCGCACTTGTTATTACTTTGATTCTTATTCTTATGATGTTATGAGCCTATGGAACGGCTATTGACTTGCATTTATGATATATATGACTTTGGGATTGGCTGAGGAAAAATAATGAAGCCTAAATGGCTGGAAAATTAGGTAAACACAAAGGGCATGCTGCCCAAATTTACGCTCGAGGACTAGAAAACTATACTTGTAACTTGAGTAAAGGTTAAAAGTGATTATCAATTGAACTATCGAGGGTTATATGTTTAGGACTTGGCCGAACTCGTACTCTTAGGGAAAACGATATGAATCACTATGAAACCGTTTTACTTGCACTTTTGACTCAAAAGTCATCTCCAAGCAAACATGTTATCAAATTTTTCAGTTTGAAAAGCGAGCAACTATTTCACAGCTATTTCTCAAGTGAATTTCACTTTCTTGATTCTTATTGAACGAAATGCTTAAGTTTTGAAATTTAGTTGATTTTCAAAGTTCTCAAGTAATGTTTTATCGCAGATTTGGACTCCAAACCCGGAGTACCACCCAGACACGAGCACTAGAGGCACTATTTTGGTGAGTGCTTCCAAATATCTGATTGAACCCAATATTTGCCATTTATCTTTGATCAACGTGAATACGTGATATACATATGATTTGATAGAGCAAGGGTGTACTTTATCGCACTTGCCCTATCCAAATTTGTTCTTGTTTATCGACTTTACTTGACTTGCTCTACATGCACATGAATTATATTATGCCTGGAATTCCAGAAACCCTGTGGCTAGTTAATCGAGTCGAGCCGGCAAGGGCCTGGTCGATTAGATAACAAACCCTGGGTCACTAGTAAGGTCGAGTGGAGTGTTATCTCCTCGGCAATCCGGTATACTCGAGTATTACCACCCGTGTTTCGTGTGGCGTGCGGGCCCGGAGAAGGGGGTTGATTGGTGGACGGAGACTGGCGAGAAGTGGAGTTTTCTTTCTGGACTAGTTATTACTTGAAAGTTGACGGAGTGTCAACTACTATTCGATCAAGCTGGGATGGAGCCGAGACATGAGAAACTGTATTCTTACTTGTGAACATGATCCACACAATTCTTGACTACTTGAAGTTTTATCTCTTTTCTTGAACTTGTTTGCTCGCTATTTCACTATTACATGGTTATTATCTTGTTTGCTGGACAATTTGATATTTGGAACATCACTGAGCTTTAGCTCACCCTATTAGTTTTGTTTTCCTTACAGGGGTACGAGGGGCGCGTGAGACGTGTAAAGACTAGCGTAGTCTAGTTATTTTGACTTTTGACTTGTACTCGTGCTATACCTCGAATAGAATGTTTTGTTATGGGAGTGTATATACTTTGATCTAGTTTGGGTATATTGAGACTTTGTGTGAGGACTCGTAAAAACAATTATTTTATGCCTAATTTATGGCTTAATAAACTATTTAATTGGATTTTTGCCACGAGGAATATTTTCTAGCCTTATTAGACCTAAATACATGGAAATATAACTTCGTTATATTTTTAAAGTGACTCGTTCTGAAAATTAATTTCCTGGAGTACGTTTAGTAAAAATAGTGAATAGTACTTGGAGATTTTATCCGCGTAGTAGCACAATAAGCTTGGAATATTGGAGACTTGTACTATGGTCCTAAAATAGGTAATCTTATGAATAAATACTCAAGTGATAGTTAGTAGTGCAATCGTTATAAGAATTTCTCGGAAGTTTCGCGTTATATCGTTAAAATTGACGGTACGCGTTTTCACACGCGCGACTTTATTTGAGGGACTTTAGACCCTTATTTCGGGACAATTAAGAGTGAATAATACTTACATGAATATAAATGCATTGGAGGTTCAGTGCACTAGTGAACCAAACGCGCGAGAAAATCGAGCCCTAATCGCGCCAAACGTACCCTAATAAGAGTTGACTTTGGAGTGATTGTGCACCACCCATTTAATCTTCTCTTGGAAGCTAACTTTGATCAAAAATTCACTCCTTCTTCCTCCCAAGACAGCCGGCCAACATCTCTCTCTCTCTCACACTCTTGCTTCACAAATTTCTTCACTAAATCCACCCAAAACCTCAACCAATCTTCACCAAACTTGAAGATCATCTAGCATACTACTTGGAGGTTGGATTTAGCTAACAAAAAGGGCTGCATTTTCCAGTTTCTTGGAGCTCTAGAGGGCCGAAAATTTCTGGGTTAAGGCACTAAGGAGGTATAACTTCATCCTACACCTTAAACTAGGATTATGATTGTGGAAATGCATCTTTAAGCTATTGCATGTGGATGGGTGGCTTGATATGGTTGTAAAATGTGATAGTGGGCTCTTTGTATTCCCACACTTGGGTTGTTGTTGCTGATTTGATGATCAATGTTGGGTTTAATGGTAGTTTAATGGTTATAATGATGGATTTATGGAGTATTATTGTTGGAAACTCAAGTAGAGGTCATGACCAGAAATTGCTGAATCTGCCCCTGTTTTGTTCGGCCATGATAAGGCCAATTTTTGGTGATTTATTGGCATGAACCTGATGTGTATTTTTTATATTATATGTGTAGAAATTTTCGTTGGAAAACATTAACGTTTGGATGGGCAAACGAATTTATTCGTGGACTAGACAAGCTGGAAAGTTATTTTCGGGTAACCCTGTCCAGCGGTAGCATTTTGACCATAACTCTGTCCTCGGGTGTCAAAATCAAGTGCCGTCGGTGGCGTTTGAAACTAGACATTCCTGGCTTTAATTTGAGATAAAATGTACGTTCTGATTCTTTGTGAGTGAGCCGAACCAAATGTTTTAAGTTAGCTGTCCTGTCTCTCGGATTTGCTGGAATGGTTTGTAGAAGCATCAATTTGAGGCTCAATTTTGAGCTGGTTGCTTGCCAAATTTCAAAACGTTTCCTTCTGTAAACTTTTAGTACTATGAATTTATTTTCTAACTCCATAAACCATGCCTCATTCCGAGTTAAATTGACTGAGTTGTGAACAAAACAAGAGGACTGCCCTGTTTTGGAAAAAACGTAATACTTGGACTGGTTTGGGACAAAACCTGGGAGTGATCTTATTAATTGAAGTTCTTGATGCTAAACACTTACCAAAGGTATCATGGATGTATCTTAGACCTTTATTTCACAAATGAACCATGGTTGGATAGCTTTCTTGATTAAACGATTTGAATTGGGAAATGAAGTCAAAAGACAGGTTGCTTTAGAAATTTTCCTGAACATTGGATGATTAATTAACTATCCTTCCGAAGGTATTTTTCCCTTAAATTTGATAGAGAGATGCCTTTCATATAGGAGTAACATATTGCAAAATTTTATACCAATCCAAGTTCGTTTTGACTCTTAGCTAAGGTTCCAATTTTGAAAACTCAAATCTGGAAATTGTTCACCAGACTTGAATTTTCCTAACTTTGAGCTACCGTATTTCGGTGCTCGGAACTCCAATTTTCAATCCGTTTGTTCTTCCCTAAACCTTACTTACACCTCTAATTGAGTTATAAATTTCAAGGGCTAGTTTGCAACGAGTGAATTTTTCCGAATTTCCAAAGTTAGCGAAAAACCAACCCCGGCTTAATTCTGAATGTTCTGGAACAGCAACTTCATGCCCATTTTTGAATACCTTCCACTTAGATTCATGGAAAAGTGTCTTCTAAGAACTTTTAGTAATTTCTAAGAGGTTTCCAACGGTACCAATTTTTATAATTTTGGACCTACTGATTGCAAGATCTGATTTTTCTAAATTTGACGCGCAAAGCTGAAATTTGCTGATTTCTTAGAAAATGAAAATTTGAAAACTTGTTACTCCTTCTTGATGATAATTGATCGCTTTAAACTTGATTTCATGAAGGAAATCAGTTTTTCTTGTGTTAATAAAACCTCACTTTTGAACCTTTATTTTGAGTGGCTAAGGTTCTTGGTTTGAGGTATTGACTAGTCCAAATGAGCGTAACTCCTTTCTTGATTAATACGTGATTGTGAGTGAAAAATACTTGTTAATTTCTTCAGGTGCTCAAGCGAGTCTTGAAAAGAATCCCGGAGGGCACAACTAAAGATTTTCTCGCTCAATTACTTTTGAATTGGTGAGTGTCAAGTGCATGACTTATCGTGTTTACTTGATTTACCTGCTTATATACGTGAATATCACTTGATGAGACGAGTGTGTACTTTATCGTACTCGCTCTCCTTTACTTGAACTTTACTTGTATTAACTTGGTTTCAAAGTCGATTGAGTGAATCTCGTCGACTAAAATATACCCGTTTTCGTGTGCGTGTCGTGTTGCCATGCATGTCGTGTATGTCGTGCGTGTCATGTTGTCGGGTGGAGTGAACCTCCTCGACTTATGGGGACGCCCAATTCTCTTAACCAATCTTGCAACTCGAGCCGGCATGGGCTTGGTCGAGAAGCTTGATAAACCAAGAGAGTAACAAAACACAACTTGATCTTTTGAGATCTTGTTCGGCATACTCGTGGAGTATCGCCCTTTTCGTGCGTGTTCAAAAATCAAAACTTGATCTCTTGAGATCTCGTGTGGCATACTCGATGAGTATCACCTTTTTCGTGCGTGTTTGGTTTCGGATCCGAGAGGGTGGAATGTTGGTCGGAGGAAGTAATAAGTGAAGTTTCTACGGATAAAATACCCACCCGGATAACGGAGTGTCATCACGAGGGGGTATCAGATCGAGCCGTGGCGAAGCAAGAGGAAAATAGCTCCTGAGAGCTCCTATATCCTTGAATTGTTTCTGTTTATTTTTCTCGCTTGAATTGTAAATTACTTGAATATTGGGATTGTTATTTGGACAACGTGCTTGCATGTGTGTTTTCTTGGCCTCACGAGCGTTTCGCTCACCCCGTAGATTTGTTTTCCTTAACAGGAATGGATGGAGTGAAACTCGTTGGAACCCTTTGGATGTACTTTTGTATTAGGGTTTCAATTGTAATTGACTAGACATTTTGGCTATTGTATATATTTGGGAATTGATGTATCTTTTGGATCCTGACGTAAGAATTGGATAACGGATGTATTTTGAACACGTGGTACAAGACTTGGATATTCAATTATGGAAGTGATTTTTTCCTTATTAGACTGGTATAAATTGTTATATGTTGTTAAGTTTGAATTGATTTGTCTCGAGTCCTAGCGAGAGCTAGGCAAGCGTTCCGCGGATACCCTTGGATTCGCCCTTGGGAGAAGTGGGGGCGTCACAGTTGGTATCAGAGCTTAGGCTTTAGATCTTTGTAGTGTATCCTAGGCTTAAAAGTTTAGGATACCGGACTGTGGGACTGGTTTGAAAGTTAAGTGACTACTTGTAGGGAAAAAAAAATATCAGAGTAACTCCGCGTGGCCTCTGCACGGAGTGAGTTTGGGCCAAGACGTGATATGGTCCCAATTATGTGAATATGTATAAAAGACTAAGTACTCTTCTTGTGCGTAAGTTGTGAACTATGAAAGTGGTAAGTGTAAAACTTTTATCATGCTATTTGAGGTAGATAGATATGTACGTCAGGTAGGGATCTTAAACTTTGTTAATTTGCACTTGGGAGCGTACGGCCTGAGTTGTAAATTCTCTTAGTTCTGGATTCTTGTACTTGAGTACTAAATACTTTTTCTGAGAGAATACTTGTGACTTCGAAAGGGATATAGTCTCGTATATTATAGTGTGAATAAAAATCATAAGTGGTTTTGAGATAAATTCTGATGGCAAAGGTCAGAGCCCGGAGGATTCTTGTATTGGACTTGAGATCTCCATTATGGGAAATGAACGAGAAAAAAAAAAACTAGACCCTTTTGACTGATATAGTTAGAATTGTCAGGGGTGATGCTAAGTGTTGAGGCCATTGTATTTTGCATGACTGTATGGCCTACTTTTGGGGCACTTGTTTGACTTTAGTCTTCTGTGAGTAAAAGTACTTTTGTGGCACCTGTGTACTATATTTTTGTGATTTTCCCCTGACTTGCTAATTGTATGGATTTTGACATGTTAATGAATGTAAATTATTATTATTTTCAATGTTTTCGTAATTGGTCCTTGTTTCAAGTATTTTCTCGCGTAATTGATTTATTTCTTGCACTAGGCATACTTAGGTTATGGAAGGGCTAAGAAGGGGTCGAGGCCGTGGTCGAGGTCGTGGGCGAGGGACTGGACAAACCCAACCTCAAGGGGATGAACAAGGATCGGCCACTAGACCGACCCAAGGACAAGAAAATATGGAGGTTAACCAAATGGCTACTGCCATTAATAGGATGACTGACATCCTAGAACGATTAGCTGAGAGACAGGAACCAGTGCCAGTTAACCAACCTGGGGGGCCAGGATAGAGGGGAAGATAGAGCCTTAGAGAGATTATTAAAGTTCAACCCACCTAAGTTCATTGGTGAGCCTGATCCTGAGGTAGCGGAGAATTGGCTAGAAAGAATGACTAATATTTTCGCAGCCCTAGATTATGCGGAGGAGAGACGAGTAACTTTTGCTGTCTTTCAGTTTGAGGGTGCAGCACGTGCTTGGTGGGATATGGTAAGGGGAAAATGGGAAAGAGCACAAACCCCTTGGACTTGGGAAAATCTTTTAGGAGAATTTAATGAGAAGTTTCTCCCGCCCTTGGTTCAAGAGAAACGGGAGGACGAATTCATAAAAGTGAAGCAGGGGGCGTCTAGTGTGGTTGAGTATGAAGGAAAATTTACTAAACTTTCTAGATACGCCCCAGAATTGGTAGCCACTGAGAGGAGAAGGATAAGGCGATTTGTACAAGGACTTAACGTGGAGATTCAAGAGGGGTTAGCAGCGGCCCAAATCTCTACTTTCACTGAAGCCCTAGAGAAGGCACAGAGAGTCGAAAGTGCAAGGTTGCAAGTTAAGGATTTTCATGCCAAGAAAGGGGGCACTTCTAGTCATCCTCTTGGACAAGCAGATAAGGGTGCCCCACCTTCTAAAAAGGAAAAAGGAACGGGAGGAGTAGAGACATCTGGTATACAAAAAAAGACTCAATCAAGAGGAGGCCACAATGGAAGGGATCAACCGAGGGAGACTCCTCCAAGTGGTCAGCCTGTGGCTCCTCAAGTTATTTGTGGTTATTGTCGCAAGCCTAACCATACAGAGAATGAGTGCTGGAAGAAATCGGGAAAGTGTTTGTATTGTGGCAGCACTGAGCATCAGATCGCGAACAGTCCAAGTATACCGAATGAAGAAGGTAGTACTCAAAGGCTTGAAAAGTCAACCGCAAAGCAGTCTAGTGCTGGAGGAAGTCGATCTAAAGCACCAGCTAGGATTTATGCATTAGGCTATCAACAGGTTTCCAATCCCGTTAAGGTCATTGAAGGTATGATTTTCGCTTTCTATTGTTTAGTTAAAGTTCTAAGTGACTATAGTACGACGCACACTTTTACAAAATCCTAGATTCATGAGATAGAATCAAAGTTTGACTACTAATTGGGTGAGTAGAAATTGTGAAATGGGTTGCAGAAGGTAAGTTATTGTTTGACCTGATAAGTGTGACTATTAAGGGGTATGACTGTTATCCTAAGTGTGAATTTCGAGGACGAAATTCTCTTAAGGGGGAGAGGATGTGAGGACTCGTAAAAACAATTATTTTATGCCTAATTTATGGCTTAATAAACTATTTAATTGGATTTTTGCCACGAGGAATATTTTCTAGCCTTATTAGACCTAAATACATGGAAATATAACTTCGTTATATTTTTAAAGTGACTCGTTCTGAAAATTAATTTCCTGGAGTACGTTTAGTAAAAATAGTGAATAGTACTTGGAGATTTTATCCGCGTAGTAGCACAATAAGCTTGGAATATTGGAGACTTGTACTATGGTCCTAAAATAGGTAATCTTATGAATAAATACTCAAGTGATAGTTAGTAGTGCAATCGTTATAAGAATTTCTCGGAAGTTTCGCATTATAGCGTTAAAATTGACGGTACGCGTTTTCACACGCGCGACTTTATTTGAGGGACTTTAGACCCTTATTTCGGGACAATTAAGAGTGAATAATACTTACATGAATATAAATGCATTGGAGGTTCAGTGCACTAGTGAACCAAACGCGCGAGAAAATCGAGCCCTAATCGCGCCAAACGCACCCTAATAAGAGTTGACTTTGGAGTGATTGTGCACCACCCATTTAATCTTCTCTTGGAAGCTAACTTTGATCAAAAATTCACTCCTTCTTCCTCCAAAGACAGCTGGCCAACATCTCTCTCTCTCTCACACTCTTGCTTCACAAATTTCTTCACTAAATCCACCCAAAACCTCAACCAATCTTCACCAAACTTGAAGATCATCTAGCATACTACTTGGAGGTTGGATTTAGCTAACAAAAAGGGCTGCATTTTCACGGTTTCTTGGAGCTCTAGAGGGCCGAAAATTTCTGGGTTAAGGCACTAAGGAGGTATAACTTCATCCTACACCTTAAACTAGGATTATGATTGTGGAAATGCATCTTTAAGCTATTGCATGTGGATGGGTGGCTTGATATGGTTGTAAAATGTGATAGTGGGCTCTTTGTATTCCCACACTTGGGTTGTTGTTGCTGATTAGAGGATTAATGTTGGATTTAATGGTAGTTTAATGGTTATAATGATGGATTTACGGAGTATTATTGTTGGAAACTCAAGTAGAGGTCATGACCAGAAATTGTTGAATCTGCCCCTGTTTTGTTCGGCCATGATAAGGCCAATTTTTGGTGATTTATTGGCATGAACCTGATGTGTATTTGTTATATTATATGTGTAGAAATTTTCGTTGGAAAACATTAACGTTTGGATGGGCAAACGAATTTATTCGTGGACTAGACAAGCTGGAAAGTTATTTTCGGGTAACCCTGTCCAGTGGTAGCATTTTGACCATAACTCTGTCCTCGGGTGTCAAAATCAAGTGCCGTCAGTGGCATTTGAAACTAGACATTCCTGGATTTAATTGGAGATAAAATTAACGTTCTGATTCTTTGTGAGTGAGCCGAACCAAATGTTTTAAGTTAGCTGTCCTGTCTCTCGGATTTGCTGGAATGGTTTGTAGAAGCATCAACTTGAGGCTCAATTTTGAGCTGGTTGCTTGCCAAATTTCAAAATGTTTCCTTCTGTAAACGTTTATTACTATGAATGTATTTTCTAACTCCATAAACCATGCCTCATTCCGAGTTAAATTGACTGAGTTGTGACCAAAACAAGAGGACTGCCCTGTTTTGGAAAAAAAGTAATACTTGGACTGGTTTGGGACAAAACCTGGGAGTGATCTTATTAATTGAAGTTCTTGATGCTAAATACTTACCAAAGGTATCATGGATGTATCTTAGACCTTTATTTCACAAATGAACCATGGTTGGATAGCTTTCTTGATTAAACGATTTGAATTGGGAAATGAAGTCAAAAGACAGGTTGCTTTAGAAATTTTCCTGAACATTGGATGATTAATTAACTATCCTTCCGAAGGTATTTTTCCCTTAAATTTGATAGAGAGATGCCTTTCATATAGGAGTAACATATTGCAAAATTTTATACCAATCCAAGTTCGTTTTGACTCTTAGCTAAGGTTCCAATTTTGAAAACTCAAATCTGGAAATTGTTCACCAGACTTGAATTTTCCTAACTTTGAGCTACCGTATTTCGGTGCTCGGAACTCCAATTTTCAATCCGTTTGTTCTTCCCTAAACCTTACTTACACCTCTAATTGATTTATAAATTTCAAGGGCTAGTTTGCAACGAGTGAATTTTTCCGAATTTCCAAAGTTAGCGAAAAACCAACCCCGGCTTAATTCTGAATGTTCTGGAACAGCAACTTCATGCCCATTTTTGAATACCTTCCACTTAGATTCATGGAAAAGTGTCTTCTAAGAACTTTTAGTACTTTCTAAGAGGTTTCCAACGGTACCAAGTTTTATAATTTTGGACCTACTGATTGCAAGATCTGATTTTTCTAAATTTGACGCGCAAAGCTGAAATTTGCTGATTTCTTAGAAAATGAAAATTTGAAAACTTGTTACTCCTTCTTGATGATAATTGATCGCTTTAAACTTGATTTCATGAAGGAAATCAGTTTTTCTTGTGTTAATAAAACCTCACTTTTGAACCTTTATTTTGAGTGGCTAAGGTTCTTGGTTTGAGGTATTGACTAGTCCAAATGAGCGTAACTCCTTTCTTGATTAATACGTGATTGTGAGTGAAAAATACTTGTTAATTTCTTCAGGTGCTCAAGCGAGTCTTGAAAAGAATCCCGGAGGGCACAACTAAAGATTTTCTCGCTCAATTACTTTTGAATTGGTGAGTGTCAAGTGCATGACTTATCGTGTTTACTTGATTTACCTGCTTATATACGTGAATATCACTTGATGAGACGAGTGTGTACTTTATCGTACTCGCTCTCCTTTACTTGAACTTTACTTGTATTAACTTGGTTTCAAAGTCGATTGAGTGAATCTCGTCGACTAAAATATACCCATTTTCGTGTGCGTGTCGTGTTGCCATGCATGTCGTGTATGTCGTGCGTGTCATGTTGTCGGGTGGAGTGAACCTCCTCGACTTATGGGGACGCCCAATTCTCTTAACCAATCTTGCAACTCGATCCGGCATGGGCTTGGTCGAGAAGCTTGATAAACCAAGAGAGTAACAAAACACAACTTGATCTTTTGAGATCTTGTTCGGCATACTCGTGGAGTATCGCCCTTTTCGTGCGTGTTCAAAAATCAAAACTTGATCTCTTGAGATCTCGTGTGGCATACTCGATGAGTATCACCTTTTTCGTGCGTGTTTGGTTTCGGATCCGAGAGGGTGGAATGTTGGTCGGAGGAAGTAATAAGTGAAGTTTCTACGGATAAAATACCCACCCGGATAACGGAGTGTCATCACGAGGGGGTATCGGATCGAGCCGTGGCGAAGCAAGAGGAAAATAGCTCCTGAGAGCTCCTATATCCTTGAATTGTTTCTGTTTATTTTTCTCGCTTGAATTGTAAATTACTTGAATATTGGGATTGTTATTTGGACAACGTGCTTGCATGTGTGTTTTCTTGGCCTCACGAGCGTTTCGCTCACCCCGTAGTTTTGTTTTCCTTAACAGGAATGGATGGAGTGAAACTCGTTGGAACCCTTTGGATGTACTTTTGTATTAGGGTTTCAATTGTAATTGACTAGACATTTTGGCTATTGTATATATTTGGAAATTGATGTATCTTTTGGATCCTGACGTAAGAATTGGATAACGGATGTATTTTGAACACGTGGTACAAGACTTGGATATTCAATTATGGAAGTGATTTTTTCCTTATTAGACTGGTATAAATTGTTATATGTTGTTAAGTTTGAATTGATTTGTCTCGAGTCCTGGCGAGAGCTAGGCAAGCGTTCCGCGGATACCCTTGGGTTCGCCCTTGGGAGAAGTGGGGGCGTCACACTTTGTACCCTGATTTCTATCAATGTAAATTATAAGCTTGAATTCTGGATGTTATTTATGGTTCATGGATGTGTGCACGTGATTCGAGTGAGTGAGTCCTGGCGAGAGTTGGGCAGGCGGTCCGCCGAACCCTCTGGTACGCCTTAGGAGGAGGTGGGGTCGTCACAAACAAAATGACAGGTTTGACGTCTTTTAGCGTATTGGTCATAACTGAAACTACACTTATCGGATTGCATTGAATTTTATACCTCTGCGAAGCTAAGACAAAGGGATACAACTTTCTTTAAGGCCACTCAATCCGGTTCACAATTTCAAGTTAAGAGCTGCAATTCAATAAATGTATATTCTAGAAAACACGTTTAAGAAAGAAAGTGCTTTTATTTAAGTAAAGCAAATAGGTAACGAGTTCAAGCCACTTCACAAATAACCAACGAAATACTTTGGAAGTTCAAACATTCATAAAAGGTTAAGACATGTCCACAGGACCAATCACAAGATACGGGTAGAACAATTATTAAAATTTCACAGGGAGAACCTCACTATGTACCCAATTAGGTCAATCCTTTATAACACCGGTAGGTCTAATCTTCTCGTTCATTTTCGATTTATATCTAGCACTAGGATCCCATTGAGTTGTCGCGCCCCACTTTTTGAGTATGTGAAAGTAGTGTGTGGGATATGTATGTGAACATGTGTGAAAATGAAAATAAAAGGCCGTGGGATTGTGAAATGCAACGGTTTGGCCAAACAAAGTTCAAAAAGGGTTTTTGAATGGAAAATGGAGTCGCCACTTGGTATAGAGTTAGGGTGTACCAAGTCACCCAAAAAGTGATTTTTTGGAAAGAAAAGTAAACAAACCCTTTTTAAAGAACTCTTAGGTCTACGTAACCAAAGAAAGGGATCGGGGGTCACATTTGATAAGGGAGAAGGCAAAGGCAAAGCCTAAGGCACTCCCTTACCCTAGCCAAAGCTAGTTGCGTGACTTAGCCCTTCTTTTCTTAATTCTTCTACCCAAAATATGTGTTGCATGTTGGATGTGACTAATGGATATGAAAAAAATGCAATCCTAAATCTAAAATGTCTCTTATGAGGTTTAAGGAAAACTCTCATAGAGGTCACGGGTAATGCAAATGAAGACCCAAATATGAGTGCAAGTGTGAAAATGTAAGAGGAATGCAGAATAAAATAAAATAAAAATACAAATGTAAGTGCAAGTGTGCAAATGTAATAAAAGTGCATGTGTGCCAATTGAGAAAATGAAGGTGTATGTGTGCAAGTGGATCAAAATATGGTATAATGGTAGTAAATGCATCTAAGTACAATTGGGTACAATTTGTGAGGTAGAAAATAAATAAGTGATAGGGAAAGAAGAGAAAGTGTGTGAACATGGCATGTGGAGTAAAAAAAAATATATAAGTAGTGAGAAAATGTAGATGAAAAAAAGATATGGTAAAATGGAGGTGCGTGATCCTAGAGGAATGCATCAAGTCGGGTACGGGAATGACTTCTATATTCATGATTTTAATTTTCCCTTTGATTAGAAGGAAGAACTAGCGTGCTAAGGCTATTTTGTAGCCACACTCGCTCGTTTCCCTTACCAAAAGGGGACTCTCAAGCAAATGTACCCTATAACTAGCATGAGGATGCAAAAACCTAAGATGAAGGGGAAAGGATTGGAGGAGCATGCCAAATGCTAGAAAACTAAGAAAAATGTATGAAATGTAGTGAAACATGCAAGTATGTGCTAACGAGAGGGGACGGCCTATTGGGTCGAGCATTGGACTAGCCCTTTTCTAAAATTCTCTCACAAGCATTGGACTTGCGAGATCTCGAGGGGAAAGACCATGACCAGCATTGGACTAGCCACGGTGACGCCACACATCCATCACATTCCTCTATGACTATAGAAAGCAAGTAGACATGCCAATCACCTATAAACACGTAGCACATAACACTTAGCATGCTCGACTAAATGCAAAAGCCTAATAAAGCAAATTAGCACGTAGCAACAAAAACAAGCAATCAAGATAATGAACCTATTACATTTGCTAACTAAAACAAATGGGGAAGAGGAAAAGGGAATAAAAATGCTCTCCAAGCCCTATCTATTACAAGCCAAGAGGTGTACACATACCCCATAAAAGCAAAAAGTAAATGAAATAAATGAAGGGAATTAAGGAAAGGCAAGGAAAGCAAAGTAGTCATGCAATTCTCACTTAGCACGTTGGATCACATAGGGGTGAGACAAAAAAGATAAAAGAGTGGATACCTCCCTTGAGTTGATGCCCTAAATGGAGTGAAATCACTTATTTATCCTCCAAAATAAAAGAAAAAGTCAAGGTACCAATTTATTTGGGAAAATTAAAGAGAATAGGTAAACGCAAGCTCACTTGGACACAAAGTTCTTAAACTCATGCATTAGTGCAATCTAAACAAGGCATGGTAATTAATTGAAGCAACAAGCAATGAAGTTGTAAAATTAAAAGCTACCAAGGACCAAATTGAGAAAATCATTCAATTGGTTGGGTCATAGTGGAACAAAAGGAGACTTGGGGGGGGCCAAGTGCAATTTTTATGAAGGTTTGCATGCATGCATACGAAGAAGATTTCTGTATTTCTTGTTTTCCTCCATTCT